>NW_021319406.1:59477-62036 GCF_001605985.2 Dendrobium catenatum
AAAGGAGATATGAAATGTAATTTATGAATTGTAAGTTAGAGATTATTCCTTGAACATTTTGATGTTCAAGGGGGGAGGACCACTCACTTGATTTAGGCTAAGTAAAGGGTGAAGTTTCTTTGAGCATTTGGTACTCAAAGGAAGATGAGCATTTGCTCAATTTTGGGCTAAGCAAATGAGAAAGACTAGGACAGCAATTTTCGCTGTTTGGGTGCTCCTGGAGGGTGGATTTGCTGTCCAAACCGCTACGGACAGCAATTTTCGCTGTTTGGGTGCTCCCGGAGGCCGTCACTTGCTGTCCAAGCGTTCCAAATAGTAGTTTTCATTGTTTGGAAACCTTCGGAGGCTACGTAGTTGCTGTCCAAATGCTCCAAACAGCAGTTTGCACTATTTTGATGCTGCCGAAGATGGTTTGGAAGGAAGTAGAGGCTTCCTGCCCTCTCTTGGCTGCAGCAAATGCCGATTTCAGCATGCCTTTGCCTTAGACTTTGGAGGAGAAGTTCACCAACAGCAGCAAGAAGGGATTTCTTCTTTGCAATTGAAGGGAGAGAGCAATGGAAGTGAGAGGGAACTCATTTTCAGCCCAAAGAAGAAGAAGACAACAGCTATAGAAGGCAAAATATCTTCTCCTTCCTATTTCATCTCCAAGAAACGCATGCAAGGAGGCAAAGACTTGGCCGGTCCTCCCTCCTGGTTAGGTCGCATGCAAGGAGGCCTCGTTGGCCTCTTTCTCCTGGCTTGGACGGGTGCAGGAAGAGCCCCGACTCCTCCCCCTCTCTCCCTCTTTCGTTTCGTCTGGGATCGACGCCAAAACAGAGAGCCGAAAGGCTCTCTTGCCTTTCCTTCTTCCGCGCCTGGAGACGCACGCACAGGGCAGCCCCGACTCCTCCCTCCGCTCTCCCTCTCTCGTTTCGTCTGGGAAGCGCCGAACCAAAAAATGGGAGAGCCGATCGCTCTCTCTTTCGTGCTCTTGGAGAGCACGAGGACAGCAGGTCTCGCCGCCCAAAGGAGCCAATCGGGCTTCTCACGCATGAAACAAGGGATTTAGTGCAAAATTTAATAAGAAATCTGAGCCCTTAATTTATATTTCAGATTTAGGTATTTGATTTAGCCTAAATCAAACAATTGGGCTGAAATTGAGCCCAAATTGGACTCGACTCAAATCGATTTGGGTCGGTTTGGGTCCGAGTGGGTCCAATCAAGTTAAATCGGCACCGAATTATGTTGAATTGGGCTCGACGACGCTCGACGGGGTTTGATTGGTTTTGAATTGGATTGATTTTGATTTAAATTAAATTAAATTGTGTTTAATTTAATTAAATTGAGGCTTAATTCAGATTAATTTCACCTCGACGATGATCAATTGAGTTGATCGAGCGCGATTGAACCTAGTCGGGCTCGATCGGGGTCGAGTCGATGCGAAAATATTTGTCAACAACTGGACAAGCATTGTATTCCTTATGTTATTTCTTATGGTTATTGAGGCTATTGTTCTTTTGTCGGTTTGCTGCTATTCCCCTTGGGTTTTTCTCGGTTGGTTGGTTAGTTTGCATTTTTACTGGGTTACTTGTGTTTTTTTCACTGCCTTTGTTGATGCTTTTTGCTATTGGGTTCTTATCATTTTGCTGTTTTGGGATGGTCGTGTGTTTCTGGTGTAAATATTTTTGAACAATCTCAAAATAAATAATAGTGTAATACATTAATAAAAGTCTAAGAAAACTATATTATTTATGTACTTTTTTTTTATTTGTTCTTGAGTTGTGGCAGATGTAGATGTTTTAAGATCATCAAAGAAATCAACATTTAAATCTTCATCTTGTAATTCAGACGAAATCACTTCAACTTCATCATCTACAAAGCACTCATCATCGGATGCCACATCCTCGCAAAACAAAGGATCTTCATCATTCATTAATCCTTTTTTCTTTAAATTACCATCTCTGAGTCTCCTATTGTACAGAATGTAAACCAGTGAATTCATCCTCAATGTGAACAAGCAATTTCTCCTCTTTGTATGTACTTGGTTGTAGATACTCCAATTTCTTTCACAACAAGATGAAGAGCATGTCAAGCCCAACTTTATTTCAAGATTTGTAGACTTGTTCTCTGTATATTGATACTGAGGATTTAGGTAGTAACCAGCTGCATACAAGTGCCGTTCATCCTCAATGTGAACAAGCAATTTCTCCTCTTTGTATGTACTTGGTTGTAGATACTCCAATTTCTTTCACAACAAGATGAAGAGCATGTCAAGCCCAACTTTATTTCAAGATTTGTAGACTTGTTCTCTGTATATTGATACTGAGGATTTAGGTAGTAACCAGCTGCATACAAGTGCCGGTGAAGTTGTAGCTCCCACTTATCATCAATAATATTCCAAATTTCTCTAAAGCTACCCTCTTCGCCTCCTAAGTTGGAGGCAATCATTTCTTTGGCTTCATCCATGGAATTGTACATGAAACCCTTTGCATGCTTCTTTTCAGCATCCACCATCCTTAAAACTTGAACCAAATGTCTAATGCTTGTAATGGCATATAAGGTCTAGCGCTGCCCCCTGGC
>NW_021319406.1:64529-77767 GCF_001605985.2 Dendrobium catenatum
CTGTGCTTTTGCTGTGCTTTTACTGGCGCTTTTGCTCTCACAATGAATTTTGTCAAATCCCTGCTTTAAAGAATAGAATTGTGTGGGACTTTACTATTACTATTCCTGATAATGTTGTGGATATCCATACTACTCAAATAAGACATGGAATGGACATCCCCCTAACTGATAGTAGAAGATGAAGAGTTGCAACTTCATCATCATGATATCTACCAACGGAAGACTAAAGCATTCTCATTATAATATGAGATTCGTCCACTATGTGAGAATTGATGGAATCATATTTTATCATTTTATGTCTTTATTTCATTTCTTTTTTTCTTATATTTTTGGATGCTATATAAGTTTATTTTGTATGGACCTATGATAGAAAACAACCCATGGTGTTCATGCTTTGATTTGGTGCTCTTAGAAAGTTTCACAACCTTGGTTTTCGCTTGTATTGATCTAACATCTTTGGTGGTTAGTTGGGTATTTATTTTGGCATGTTTTGTTTATTGGGCTTGGCCCAGCTCTTTCTCTATGCTGGTTGTTTTTAACCATATTATTTTCCCATTTTCACTACTACTAGCTTTACCTATATTGGCTATTTTTCCCCATGTTGTTGTCCCATTTTCCCTGTTGTTGTTTTTTCCCATATTGTTGTCCTATTTTTCCCCATCTTGCAGACCTATTTTTTCTTGCTGATGGCTATTAGGTTAGACCATATTATTTTTCTATACTAAGTTATATGGGTTAACTTGAGAGGCTTCTATTGGCTCTTATATACATGGGTTATTTTGTTGTTGGAAGAGGTTGATTGTTATTAATGATGGTAAAATCACCCTAAAACCTGCAGGTTATTTAGCTATTGAGCTATCTTCTTCTACCTTACCTTTTATATTTAATCCCAGTCTTTTGTCTAATATTATCTCCGCAATTTTCATAAATTATTAGGCATTAAAAATTATTTGACTGCTCTGGTTTTCTGGGCGATCTCGAGGCGATTCTAGGGTTCTCTTCTCCGCGCGTCTTCGATCCATCTCCTGGCTGGTTTTTTCTACTTTTTTGTGTTTTTCTTTTTCTTGGTTTTCATGTTGGTGTTTTCATAGCTTCGTTTTGAGGTTTTTTGTGGGATTTTTTGTGGAGGGAGATGACGTCTCTGACGTCGTCCATCCCAGCTGCTTCTTCGGTCCCTGTTGATAAGACACGTTCTTTTAAGGATGTTTTGGCAGGTTCTTCTTCTTTTTCCGCTAGGATTCACTTTGTGCACTCTTCGTTTAAGGGTTGTCCTACCCTAATGATCGAGGATTCAGTTGTTTCATAGCTTGCTGCGCCTTTTGCGTTCATGTTGGTTGGTAAATTTGTTCTTCGTCGTCCTAATCTTGATGTGATCCAAAAGTTTTTTCTTAGCCTTAAACTCTCTGGTTCCTTCAATGTTGGTTGTTGAATCCTCGTCATATTGTGATACAGCTTACCAAGTTCTTGGATTATAGTCGCGTTTTCTCTAGGAGATCGTATTATATTCAAGCGTGTCAAATGAGGTTACTCAAAGGACACCAGATTTTGATGTGCAGGAGGAATCTCATATTGCACCTGTGTGGATCTCGTTCTTGAATTTATGGCTTCACTTTTTAATTCGCAAATTCTTTTTGGATTGCCTTCGATTTTTGGCATACCCTTACAAACTGACCAAGCTACTACCTTCCTTATCTCGACCCTCGGGGCTTGTGTCTTAGTTGAGTTAGACATTTTTAAGAAACATCCTAATGAGATATGGCTTGGTTCGGAATTAAATGGTTATTTTTAAAAGGTGGAGATTGAAATCCTACCGATTTTTTCTTCCCATTGTAAGATGCATGATCATGGGATTAATGAATGCTTTCAATTACATCCTCATCTTCGAAAGGATAAAGTCTCATCTAAAGCTCTACATGAAAATGACAATCCTGTACGGGATGAGGTAAATGGGGTTTAATTGGGGGAGGGAAAAGTCTTTATTATGTAGGATATCATGGAGAATAATACTTCTCACGTGATGGAGGACCCTGTTTCTAAGGTCCTGGAGGCTAACCATAAACTTAATCTCTCTACATCAACCCAACAGAAAGTTTCTAATATTTCCCCTGAACTTAATATGGGGCAAGCTATTGTTGAGCAAAGGCTGGATAGTATTACTTATCCGAACATTGTTCATGTGTCTGATAATATTATTTGTGTTTCAAATAATAATTTGATGGTTATAAATTCTACTATGGTTCCTAATATTTCTACTAATTTGGTTTCTAATTCCTCTATTATTGCTATTTAGGAGAAAGATCATGTGGACATAGTGGATGGTGGAGTTGATAAAGGTAAATCAGTTGTGATGGATGATTGTCCATTAGAGCAAGAATTTTGGCAGGAAGGTTTGATTGATGATAAGGTGGAGAATATAGGTGATGTTGATGCTCACAATGAAACATATTTGGCAGGTGATGTGTTCTATGAGGAAAGAGAAATGCCTCTTTCTAGGGGGCATTCAGGTATGGGTAATGATAGTAATTTTCCTTTGAATATTAATTATAACAGTGATGTTTTTACTGATAATGATGATATGAATATGTTGGCTAAATGTTATGCTAGAGATGATAATGATACTAGTTTTACCAAGGGACGTGGTAGAAGAGGTAAAAAGCCAAAAGCTATTGTTATACAAACATCTCGAAACACCCGTTCATTCACTTCTTATTAATTTTGTTTTTATGTTTAACGCTATTATTTGAAATGTTAGGGGTATTGGATGCCCTTCTTCTAAACTAAGAGTTAAAAACTTATGTCGTATCTATAATGTTTCGCTTCTTGTTTAGATTGAGCCTCTTATCCCATCTGATAAGCTACTTAGCACTTCTAAATTTATTTGTTTTAAACATGCTTTATCTAATGTTTCTAATAAAATTTGGGTTTTTTGAAAAGATTATTTTAGTATTATTGGTGATTTTAATCAAGTTATTCATTGTAATATTGAGAGTTCTAATTTGCAATGTTGTGCTTCTTCAAGATTTACTAGAAAGATGTTATGGGACTAAATAATTCAATTTCATAGTATTTGTTCTCTTCCTTGGCTTGTTGGAGGAGACTTTAATACAATTGCTAACCCGTCTGAGCGTATAGGGGGCTCTCTCCCTACCTATCAATTTATAGAGGATTTTAATAAGATGATTATGGATTGTAACTTTATTTATATTGGCTTCTCTGGTGATAATTTTACTTTGCATCGTGGACATTTATGGCAAAGATTAGATCGGATTTTATTTAATTATATTTGGTTGCATTCCTTTGATTCTACTAATGTTGATCATCTGAGAGGACCATTTTGGATCACTCTCCTCTTCTCATTAAAATTAGGCCTAGATTGAGAGAAGTGTCTTCTCAATTTAGGTTTTAAAACATGTGGTTACTTCATGATTCTTTTATGAATGTGGTGAAGGAGAACTGGATTGCCCCTTTACATCCTGATAATGCCATTTCTGGTATGCGTAGACTATGGTACAAGCTGAAAAGGCTTAAGTTTGTTCTGAATTGGTGGAATCATAATGTGTTTAAGAATCTTTTTTCTGACATTTTAATTTCAAATGATAAAGTTAATTTCCAGGAGTCTCAATGCCAATTATTTCCTTTTGAGGCTAACTTTTGTCGTTTGAGAGAGGCTAAAGATGGGCTTTATAAATTACAAGCTCTGGAGGAAATATTTTAGAAATAGAAAGCGGTTGTTAAACATCATGTTGAAGGTGACAACAATACAAAATATTTTCATGCTTTGGTTAAGAGGAAACACAATATTAATTGAATTCATAAAATTCAGCAGGTTGATGGCTCTGTTTCTGAAGATGGCACTGAAATTGCTATCTTAATTGTTCAACATTTTCAGAATCACCTTAATAAAAAATTTTATCATTCCACTATTAATAATCCTACTATTATTCAATCTATTATTTCTCATGAGGATAATTGGTTTTCTGTCTAAGCCCCCCTTCGTTATAGGAAGTTAAAGATACTTTTTTTGGTATAGAATTCAGTAGTCGTGTGGTGGCTGATGGTTTTCCACCTCCAAGTTTTTCCAGCAAACTTGGCTATGCATGTGGTAGTTTTTTCTGCTGTTCTAAAACTTTTTTGATTGGTAATGGTATACACTTAAAATAAAAAAAATTTTTTGTACTTCATGTGCTTATCTCCCTAAGAAAAACTTGACTGTGGATTACTTGGTATAGATTTTTATGACCTATTAGTCTTTACACCTTTTATAATAAATTGATCTCTAAATTTGATTGAATCGTTTATCCATTTTAGCCATATGTGATTCTTGTTTTCAAATGGTTTGGTTCATAAGGTCGGCCTGTCTTGATAACATTCTTTGTGCCCATAATTTTCTCTATGATTTGAAATGACAAAGTGAAGTGGTTAATTCTGATTTTGAAACTTGATATTGCTAAGCTGTCTTTCGATAATATCGCTTGATGGATTATTATAGTTATTGTTTGATTGTAGTTTATCAAATCTCATAAGCTTTGTATTAAAGTCTTTATTTTTCTATATTTGGTTAATGTAAGTTCTAATGGTTTTCTTTAAGGTTCTCATGGTCTGGTCGGGTGCCATTCTCAGGCCCGTTTTTATTGTTTGCTGGCTTGACCTACATTTCTAGAGTCTGGCTATTCTCTTTGATAAAATGTCTTCTATCCTTTATTTTTAATTTAGGTGGTTTCTATATATCCCATTTATGCCATTCGATGATTTTATTATATTTCTTAATGGCCTGTTAAATAGATTAATAAATTGTGAGGTTTTTTCAACTTATATTTTTAATTGGAGAGTGGCCTGGCCCTTAATAACCATAATGTGGCTTTTACTGCTAGGAAAGTTTCCCTTTTGATGCATATGGCTATTAGAATTCAACTAGTTTCAATCAGTTTGTTGTTACTTAAGTACCTTGGTGTGCCTCTTATATTAAATGTTGGGAAGAAATCCTTTGTTTTCGAGTGATTTAATTTTCAGGTTGGTGCAAAACACTTTTTATCTTAGGATTCTAACGTTTTCTACTGTGGTGGTATGATTAACCTTATTAAGAATTTCCTTTACTCTATCCCTGTTTATAGCTTTTAATATTACTTCCTACTCAGGCTGTGTTTATTAGGCTGAGAAAATATTAATAAATTCTTTTGGAAAAGGACTTACCTAATCTAAATTACACTGGTCTTCCTGGAATAATTTATGTGGCACTTTGGATGAAGGGCTTTGGGGTGTAAGTCGTAAGATTTGGCTTTTTTTAAATTATGATAATTTCTTGCTAATTATAGGCTAAATTTATGAAAGCTAAAGTATTGTGGGGAGAAACATCCCACCAGATTTCTTTTAGTAAAGGAATTCTAAAGTTTACAACATCTTTGAAAGTAAATGGGGTTTGAACCGCTTATCTGTTGTGGTCGGGGGTGGTAATATTTTCTATTGGCAGGATCGTTGGTGGGTGCAAATCCATTGATTCTATTTTTAATACTTCTTTCCAATGCTTCTGTGAAGGTTAATTATTTTTAATGATAATAGTTGGGATATTGAAAACTCTCTAATGTATTAACTATTTATTGTTCAAACAAAATTTTGTAGATCCCTTAAAATGAACTATCTTGATGTTCAGATTTGTGCTTTAAGTAGACGGTAAATTTTCTTTAAAGGGTGTCTAGCATTCCTTTAATCATTGAAAGAGGTTTCTAATATTTTCAAAAAGATATGGCACCAAAGTATTTCCGTCTATGTTTATGTTTTTGTTTTGGCGGATTTTAGATAATTTCATTCCCTATGGATGACAATTGTAAACGTGGTATTATTCCTCTAAATGTCAATGTTGTTATCATATGAAAATATGCACCATGTTTTGTCTCTGGCCCTTGTGCTGTTAAGGCCTGGACTTATTTTGAGGATATTTTGATTTAAATTGCTTCAATGCTAAGGTTTTCTATTTATGCTTTATTGAATGCTGGTTTGAATTCCAAATGTCATATCAGGAATGTTATTCCCTTCTCATATCATTTGGTTTTATGGTTGTAAAAATACCCAAAAGGGGGTATGATCATCATAGGATTATTCAAAATGTTAAAGGTAAAATTAGGGACCTTTTTTTTGTTAAGTTAATCTATGCTAAGAATTTCAATAAGTATTACATAGCTGCTGTTGATTTTGGGATTAATCTTGATGTGAATAACAGTCAAAAGGTCCCCAGAAGTATCCTTTGGTTAAAACCTCCTGATAATTTTTTAAGCTAAATATTGATGGTTTTTTCAATAAGTCTATGGCTGGCTGTGGTGGAGTCATCAAGGACTCTAACGGTAATTGCATTCTTGGTTTTGTTGGTCCTACTTACAATTGGGATGTTAACACTGCTACTACTTTTGCTATCCTCTATGGTTTAAGGTTGTGTTTCTCTCTTGATTGCATTAATATTATGGTGGAAGTTAGCTCTTCTTATTGCTTCCAGTCATTTATCTTGAGGTATGACAAAACTTTCTCTTTTAATTTGTTTTATATGGCGGAAATTCAGAAGGTGTTGAGCACGCTAAATTTCTCTTTTTCTGCTATCAAGGGGAATGGAAATGCTTATGCTAAAGCCATGGCTAGGTGGGGTTGTGGTTTGGATTCTATAAAGGATTTATGTTATTCTAATTTGCCTCTTCCTGTTAGGAGCCTTTTGAAACTAGTGTTGGAGAATTTTTGTATCCTCAAACGGATTGCATATTTTACAATCGAGTGCGGCATAAGAACATGATATATTACCCCAAAGGGTAAAAATATCATTTCCTTATGGACTCAATAATAAAATTTACAATTTTAACAGAGATTCTCCCACTCAATATTTGGTTGAGTGGGTTTTATTTATTTCTGGGGTACAGATATCCCATAGGGGCAAGCCCCTATGGTTAATTACATCCCAAACTTTGGTTTGGAAAAACTTTTGATTAAACTAGTGGTTTTCTTTCTTTGAAGTCATTTTAGACATTGGCTAAAGTTTGTTTTTGTTTTAAAAATCCATGAAAGTCTTAATTAAATGGTTTTGGCCTTTAGGAATTTCAAGGATGAATTGATCAACTTAGGAGTTAGATTTTTGAATGAAAACCAAATGAGGTGAAGTATGAGCACTTGATTATGAGGGAAACTCAGAGGTGCTAAGACTATCCTATGTTGGGTTTTACATTTTAGAAATCTAATTTTGATTTAATTTGATATTTTAATTAAAAAGTTGGGGCTTATATTCCAACAACACATATTTGAGGAATTTGCCCGAAAGATGAGGGCTTATAGGGTGATTTGGAATCAACCCATGCCTCGGACCCTAAGACTAAAGTGAGAACTACCAATAGGTAGTGTCTCGAACCTAAATCTAACAAGTGCAGAGGGGCTTACAAACTACACCTCACAAGAGGCATAGCCTGCCCGACCTCTAGATTTACTGTCCCGCCTGGAAGGGACTACCAGCTAAACCCTCCTAATCGCTTTTAAAACCACACCATCCGGTCTTAATGTAAATGTAGAGTGGGAATGTTATTTTTATATAGAAGGTAGGGCTTATAGCTTGGATTTGAGGCCAAGATGCCTAAGTATGTGGGTATGCATATGTTGACTCATAAAGAAAAAGACTTTTCGTTATCTAATCCTTAAGTGAGGGCTTTCTATATGCAGTACAGTTGGGATATGCATGATTGTTTTAAGTGTTTGAAAAACTTGGCTCCTTGGAGGGAGTCATGCAAAACTTTATTATTTGTTAGAAAATCGTGAAGCCTAAATAAATTTTTAGATTGATTACACTTTAATGAGTTGAAATCTTATTTTTGTCCTAAGAGCCTACCGCATCACAGTCCAGGCCACACCCAAACAAACAAGAGAAGAAACCTAAGAAAAAGACATGCTTTTCTATTGCATAATCGAGTAAACAATCAAAACATGCTTGTGTATATATCAAATGTAATGAATGTAAATATAGTCCATATTATTACAACCATATTCGGCAGCTAAGTTGCCTGCCATTGTACAACCCAGTCAAAATTACAGACTCTACTTGTGGGGGGGGGGGGGGGGGGTGTTTGGGTGGGGGGGGGTTCTTCAGGTTCTTGAATTTTGAATGGACATTGGGCTTCACCTTTGGCAGGTACATCCTTCTAGTCCACTTCACTCTTTTGCTCCAAACCCCCGCAAGTTTGATATAATTACAATTCTATCAAATACTTGTTTGAAAAGAAAAGAGACTCAAACTTGTAGTGGATTAGAAACAGTTTATATAATAAAGCATCACATTAATAATTTTGTTTAGCACTTAGAGTCGCATGCTTCTACCCTATTGGCCACATCTTTGGGGGGTTTTAAGCAGCACCTGTCATGCCAAGCAGTTTATTTTATGAGCGCCCCCCCCCCCCCCCTTAGATATGGCACTGCAAGAAGAACATGTATATTTTTACAAATCCACTTAAGTACAAGTGCCCACAACACAAAATATCCAAGGGCAATCACACCACAACATCAAACACATGTGCATAAAAGAAAAATCCTAATCCTAGCATGCATAATGGGCTGTGCACCTAAGTGTGTGAGGCTTGTGTAGCATGTCACACTAAGGATATTTGATTTTATTTTGGAATGAAGATGTTTAATCTTTATCCAAAGGTGGTTCACTTCAAGTCATTTGTTACTTAAAGATTTTATTTGATTTTTAAATGTTTCATATTTATGAGGGTTATGAAGAACCCATAATGTAACCACTGCTTGCTTTTGGGCAAGCCTGTTACTTATGAATCTTAAGATAAAATGATATAGGCATCCCACCTTTTGAGGGAGATGATTGATCATTGTATCAAAAGGAACCTAAGTAATTTTTAGGTATTTTGGAGTTCTCTTAATGTTTAAATAAAAAAGAGTGTCTATCTAATAGGGTAAGATAGACTTGCCTAAGGGGTTTCACTTAGGACTTGGTGAAATTCATCCAATAGGGTAGGATGAACTTCAACGAATGGGGTAACTCCTAAGGGACATCTATGAGTTTACCATTTTAAATGTCATAGAAGAAATCACTCAATTTGGGTTGAGTGGAGGAAATTATTTTGGATCTAAGAAAGGTGTCCAACATGTAGCTTTTGGGCTACATGTAGAAGAATTCTCCTTACCTTTTGGAGCTAAGAAGATAAAGTAGGAACCCAACATTTAGCTTTTGGGCTAAATGTAGGAGAACTCCCTTTAGCTTTTGAAGCTAAAGAGGGGAAATATCCTACAAATTTGGAGTTGGAGCAGAGTTGGAAGAGAGCTAGGAGTTTGACTCCTTTACTTAACGTGAAGTTATTCGTTGATTTTGGTTCAACAAATAAAAAATTTTGGACTGAACTACTTGTTGATTTTATTCAACAAATAGATTACTTGGAATAAGATTTATTCACTCAACATGAGTTGAGTGAATGAAACTTTTATACAACTTTTGAGTTGTAGAAAGGAGAAGAGAAGATGCAACTTTGGGTTGCAAGCTTCAAAAATCTCTTTGAACATTTGGAGTTCAAAGAGGGGAATTCATTCTCCTAACTTGGGTTTGAGAGCATGAAGATGGATTTGAATGCTCTCCTACAATCTTGACTTGTAGGAAAGAAGAAGGAAAATGCAACTTAGAGGTTGCAAATCAAAGAAAGTCCTTTGAACATTTGTTGTCCAAAGAGGGGGGATTCATTCCTCCAATTTGGATTGGAGGGATGAAGGAGAAGGGATGCAACTTGGAAGCTACAACCCCATGAACATTCTTTGAACATTTGGTGTTCAAAGAGGGCACGCACATTCTCATAATTTGGAGTCTTTAGAGAATGAGGTAGTTTCCTACAACTTTTGAGTTATAGGAAAGGAGAAATGAAATGTAATTTATGAATTATAAGTTAGAGATAATTCCTTGAACATTTTAATGTTCAAGGGGGGAGGACCACTCACTTGATTTAGGCTAAGTAAAGGGTGAAGTTTCTTTGAGCATTTGTACTCAAAGGAAGATGAGCATTTGCTCAATTTTGGGCTAAGCAAATGAGAAAGACTAGAATTTAGATCCTATGTCTAGAGGGTTATTCATTGATTTTTTTGTTCCAATAAATAAATGATTTGGTAAACTTCCTACAACTTTGGGGTTGAAGGAAGAAGATGGTTTGTCGGTTTTATGTTACAACGAAAGGATGATTAGCTTAGAATTTAGTTCCAAGCTATAATGATTCATATGTAGGAAGAGCATTTAGAGCCTTGGAGGGGCTCCGAATACCCCACATGAAGGGAATATTTGTTGGTTTATGTTCCAACAAAAGAGATGAAAGAACTTGAAAGTTGGTTCCAAGTTGCAAATGATTCTTGCAATCTAAAACTTAGAGTTTTGAGAACGCTCCAAGCATGATGCACGCAAGAGGGTTCTCCATCTCCCATGAATGTTTTGTACTCATAGAAAGAGGAGATGCACATTTGAAAGGGATTTCCCTACGTCCTTTAGAGTAGGAGAGGGAAGAATTGATTTCCTAAGGCTTTGGGGAAGTTTCCAATCCAATTTTGGCATGATTTAGAAACTTGGAAGTTTAGTGATCCGAGCAAGAGATGTAGGAAACACGATTTTGACTCATGTTAAGGCATGAAAACACACCTAAAGTTTCTAAGAACAATCCAATCAATTTTGTCATGAATGATAATTGGAGGTTTTCTAGGAATGTCCTAAAGATCCGTTTTGATAGGATTTGATTTATTAAAACATTGATGTGAGGTTCCAATCTCTAAGGATTTTGATCATTTCATTCAATGATTGAATTTGGAAACTCACACAAATAAAGTTGGGTAAACTTGAGCATGAAGGCTTATGGCCTTTGAGGGCCCATGTAATATCTCAAGCCCACTTCAAGGTTAGATAAGCCCATTTGGTTAATTTACAAATCCCAAATGTGGTGGATGTAAACCAACAATGATTGTCACTTATGTGCTCTAAATTTAGTGAAAAGGTCAATCATGAATTTGGTTGGTCATAGGCATTGTGGTATTGTTTCCAACCAAACACATTTACATTCACTAACTTGTAGAGACTGTCAATTCCTACATGCAAACTCTCCAAAGTTTATATCAATTTTCTCATGACACAAAAATTATATAGTTTGCATGCTAGAGGATCATTCACCATCATTCTTATTCATGAGAATTAAGAGAAGCAAAGCATATTGAAGTAATTCAAGAACACATAAGGGGTGGCTTATGGGTCTTTGGAAACCCACATCTACCCCAAGTTTGCCCTACAAATTAAATGAGCATGCTTAGCAATCTCCCAATAATTTTAGTAGTATGCAATCCTTAGAGAAAGAGACCTACACTATTTTATTTATATCAATTTTGGTATAATCTAAATTCTAAGCAACATGCAATTGATTTGGCCAAATGCATAGCTTCCAAATTTGGATGCAATGACAACGAAGCCTAGGTTTGTTATAGGCGACGATCAAAAATCAATATGAATGCTATTACATGCATTTGAGAGGTTGTCGGATACAAATCCGACCACCCTACGCATATGGCATGCCTCTTTGGCTCTCACAAGAGAGCAAACAAGTGAAAAACACCAATTTTTCACTGTTTTGCGGAGAGGACAGCGAACAAGGGGATTTCGGGAGACCAAAAAAATTAAAGTTTCTAGGGACCTAAGGCTTTGGATCGTCAATCACATGCCATTGGGATGCCATCCACACATTAATGGCCTTGGGGGACCCTAGGTTTCACTAAGTTTTAGGGTTTTACCTCACCCGGGTTGTCCTAGCGCTCCGATCAAAGTTTCAAGTACTGTCCAAGCTCCGATTTAAGCTCCAGAGGGTGTCCAAGCTCCAATCTGAGCTCCTAGTTGCTGTCCTTGATGTTCCCAACGTCTCCGCTACTGTCCAAGCTCCTCCGGAGGGTGGATTTACTGTCCAAACCGCTACGGATAGCAATTTTCGCTGTTTGGGTGCTCCCGGATACCGTCACTTGCTGTCCAAGAATTCCAAACATAAGTTTTCACTGTTTGGAAACCTTCAGAGGCTGCGTAGTTGCTTTCCAAATGCTCCAAACAGCAGTTTGCACTATTTTGAGGTTGCCGAAGATGGTTTGGAAGGAAGTAGAGGCTTCCTACCCTCTCTTGGCTGCAGCAAAGGCCGATTTCAGCATGCCTTTGCCTTAGACTTTGGAGGAGAAGTTCACCAACAGTAGCAAGAAGGGATTTCTTCTTTGCAATTGAAGGGAGAAAGAAGTTCACCAACCTCTTAATAAATGTAAGGATTTAATTCAAGTGAAGTGTATTAAAGATGAAGATCAAAAAATACTTTTCTTAGAAGATGATATTCAACAAAGATGGATGAGATATTTTGCTAAACTTTTTAATGAAGATTATGAAAATAAGATTGACTATAGTGACCTTAGCACCCTAGATGAAAATAAAGATTTATGTTTTTATCGGCGTATTAGTAAAACTGAAGTTAGAGAGGCTTTAAAGAAAATGAAGGGTGGAAAAGCTGTTGGACCTGATGATATTCCAATAGAGATGTGGAAATGCTTAGGAGATGAAGGAATTTCATGGCTTACTAATCTTTTTAATACTATTTTGAAGACTAAGAAGATGCCAGATGAGTGGAGAATGAGTGTGTTAATTCCTATTTTTAAGAATAAAGGTGATGCACAAGATTGTGCAAATTATAGAGGTATTAAGTTAATGTGTCATACTTTAAAACTATGGGAGCGAGTTATGGAGCATAGGTTGCGGCGTGATACTAATGTTTCTCAAAATCAACTTGGATTCATGCCGGGTAGGTCGACTATGGAAGCCATACATTTATTAAGAGGTTTGATGGAGAAATATAGAGAAAATAAGGAGGATCTACATATGATATTTATTGATTTAGAAAAAGCATATGATAAAGTTCCAAGAGAAGTGCTATGGAGAGTTCTTGAAAAGAAAGGAGTCAATAATGCTTATATTCAAATCATTAAAGATATGTATGCAAGAGCTATTACTTGTGTTCAAACACAAGGTGGATTGACCAAGTATTTCCCTATTTCGGTTAGGTTACATCAAGGATCAGCCTTAAGCCCATATCTTTTTGCTTTAGTCATGGATGTTCTCACTAGACATTTGCAAGAGGATGTACCTTGGTGTATGCTTTTTGCTGATGATATTCTTCTTGTTGATAAGACTAGAGAGGGAGTTGAAAGTAAACTTAAATTATGGAGGT
>NW_021319406.1:77925-81105 GCF_001605985.2 Dendrobium catenatum
AGTTTTCACTGTTTGGAAACCTTCAGAGGCTGCGTAGTTGCTTTCCAAATGCTCCAAACAGCAGTTTGCACTATTTTGAGGTTGCCGAAGATGGTTTGGAAGGAAGTAGAGGCTTCCTACCCTCTCTTGGCTGCAGCAAAGGCCGATTTCAGCATGCCTTTGCCTTAGACTTTGGAGGAGAAGTTCACCAACAGCAGCAAGAAGGGATTTCTTCTTTGCAATTGAAGGGAGAGAGCAATGGCAGCGAGAGGGAACTCATTTTCAGCCCAAAGAAGAAGAAGACAACAGCTATAGAAGGCAAAATATCTTATCCTTCCTATTTCAGCTCCAAGAAATGCATGCAAGGAGGCAAAGACTTGACCGGTCCTCCCTCTTGGTTACGTCGCATGCAAGGAGGCCCCGTTGGCCTCTTTCTCCTAGCTTGGACGGGTGCAGGAAGAGCCCCGACTCCTCCCCCTCTCTCCCTCTTTTGTTTCATCTGGGATCGACGCCAAAACAGAGAGCTGAAAGGCTCTCTCGCCTTTCCTTCTTCCGCGCCTGGAGATGCACACACAGGGCAACCCCGACTCCTTCCTCCGCTCTCCCTCTCTCGTTTTGTCTGGGAAGTGCCGACCAAAAAATGGGAAAGCCGATTGCTCTCTCTTGCGTGCTCTTAGAGAGCACGAGGACAGCAGGTCCTGCCGCCCAAAGGAGCCAATCGGGCTTCTCACACGTGAAACATGGGATTTAGGGCAAAATTCCACAAGAAATCTGAGCCCTTCATTTAGATTTCAAATTTAGGTATTTGATTTAGCCTAAATCAAATAATTGGGGCTGAAATTGAGCCCAAATTCGACTCGACTCAAATCGATTTGGGTCGGTTTGGGTCCGAGTGGGTCCAATCAAGTTAATTTTGCGAAATTAAGCTTGAATCGGCGCCGAATTATGTTGAATTAGGCTCGACAACACTCTGGTTTGATTGGTTTTGAATTGGTTTGATTTGATTTAAATTAAATTAAATTGTGTTTAATTTAATTAAATTGAGGCTTAATTCAGATTAATTTCACCTCGAAAATGATCAATTGAGTTGATCGAGCGCGATCGAGCCTAGTTGGGCTCGATCGGGGTCGAGTCGATGCGAAAATATTCCTTATGTTATTTCTTAAGGTCGTTGAGGCTGTAGTTCTTTTGTCGGTTTGCTGCTATTCCCCTTGGGTTTTTCTCGGTTGGTTGGTTAGTTTGCATTTTTACTGGGTTACTTGTGCTTTTTTCACTGCCTTTGTTGATGCTTTTTGCTGTTGGGTTCTTATCATTTTTCTGTTTTGGGATGGACGTGTGTTTCTGGTGTAAATATTTTTGAACAATCTCAAAATAAATAATAGTGTAATACATTAATAAAAGTCTAAGAAAACTGTATTATTTATGTACTTTTTTTTATTTGTTCTTGAGTTATGGCGGATGTAGATGTTTTAAGACCATCAAAGAAATCAACATTTAAATCTTCATCTTGTAATTCAGACGAAATCACTTCAACTTCATCATCTACAAAGCACTCATCATCAGATGCCACATCCTCGCAAAACAAAGGATTTTCATCATTCATTAATCCTTTTTTCTTTAAATTACCATCTCTGAGTCTCCTATTGTACACCAGTGAATTCATCCTCAATGTGGACAAGTAATTTCTCCTTTTTGTATGTACTTGGTTGTAGGTACTCCAATTTCTTTCACAACAAGATGAAGAGCATGTCAAGCCCAACTTTATTTCAGGATTTGTAGACTTGTTCTCTGTATATTGATACTAAGGATTTAGGTAGTAACCAGCTGCATGCAAGTGCCGGAGAAGTTGTAGCTCCCACTTATCATCAATAATATTCCAAATTTCTCTAAAGCTACCCTCTTCGCCTCCTAAGTTGGAGGCAACCATTTCTTTGGCTTCATCCATGGAATTGTAGATGAAACCCATTGCATGCTTCTTTTCAGCATCCACCATCCTTAAAATTTGAACCAAATGTCTAATGCTTGTAATGGCATATAAGGTCTAGCGCTGCCCCCTGGCAAGATTTGACAAAATTTTATTGTGAGAGAAATAGCGCAGTAAAAGCACAGCAAAAGCGTAGTAAAAGCGCAGCAAAAATGCAGTGACAATGGTAGACAGATCGATTGTGGAATCTTACTCAGTAGAATATGGAGGTCCTTATTACAGAACAGGCTGATCTTGTATTTCCACGAAGAATAAGAGCTTTCAGCGATTGGTCAAAGGAGACTCCAACCAAACTCACGTTAGAAGATAACTCCAAGCAATAGTTGTAAAACAACTCACGGTGGAAGGAAGCCGATGTCGAATGAAGAGGGAAAAAGGTCGCTCAAAGAAGATGGGAGAAAACCTGTTTTCGAGAAATGATGGAAGACTGCTCAAGGGTTGGGGTTCTAAACCGAACAAATAAATATATTATGTTAGCTTTTTTTATTTTTAGAGGCGGACAACTCTAAACCTTGAGGCGAGGCGTATGCCTCAAATCCTGAACTCATTGCATTGGCTTTGAGGCTTAAGGGGCGAAATTGAGTTACGCCTCTTATTGCGCAATTTTAAACCATGGTTGGTTTAATCACATATTATGTAAAGCTATATTTTGAGAAAAATACTTCCATTATTGAGAATGCTTTGAGGCTTAAGGGGCGAAATTGAGTTACGCCTCTTATTGCGCAATTTTAAACCATGGTTGGTTTAATCACATATTATGTAAAGCTATATTTTGAGAAAAATACTTCCATTATTGAGAATATATTAAAAGGAGTTGCTAAAAGCATAGAGTTGTATGGGATTTTGCCCCTTATTATTCCTAATGATGTTGTGGATATCCGTACTACTCAAACAAGACATGGAGTGCACTGACGACTCTTTGCTAGATGGAATGGGCATCCCCCTGAATGACAGTTGAAAATGAGAAGTTATAGCTTCGTCATCCTGATATCTACCAACGAATGACTGAAGTATTCTCATCAGGAGATAAGATTCTTCCACTATGGGAGAATTTATGGAATCATGTTTTATCATTTTATATCTTTTATTTAATTTATTTTTTCTTATATTTTTTTATGTTAATTTTTTTTTATATTTTTGGATGCTATATAAGTTTATTTTGCATGGCCGTATGATATAAAACAACTCATGATCATACTTATCATAGGAAGTTTCAC
>NW_021319406.1:88961-92227 GCF_001605985.2 Dendrobium catenatum
AAAAAAATCAAATAAATAGGACGAAAAAAAATAAAAAAACATTAATCTATAGAAAATAAAATATAAAATTAACATGTACTTGAGAAAGATTGTAAAATTTAAATTAAATATATGATAGCTTAAATTTATAATCATAAAAATACAATCATAAATTTTAACTAATAAACCCTTGAGCCCTTGAGTCCTATCATTGTTGATATGTCAACAAAAATCGGCTTGATCATGCGCGAATCTCGATTTAAATCGAAAGCTCCAAAAAATTAATTTTGGAACCATCCTAATTCCTACTTCAGCAAGCTTATAATCAAATTGAATATCTAGACGAGAAAAACCAAAGACATCAAAATAAGTCTAATCTAAGCCCAAATCAAGGGTCTAAAACATATTTGGAGAGTTCAAAACATTAATTAGACTATCAAATGATATCCAAATATGGCATGCTTATAGTCGGTTCAAGCAGCTCGATGAGACGAATCCAATGAGCTCGTGATCTCTCAATTCTGACATCATTTGGGCACTCAAATCCTTGATAAACACTTTAAAATAAAAGAGATATATATGAGCCATCCATTGAAACACTCTCAACATGCCCTTGATCTTTTGTCTATTTACGGGGCATGTCACTCTCAAAAAACTATAAATAGGCCATCATTTATTCACATGAGAGGGAGGGGAAGAGGAGGAAAAGAAGGAGAAGAAGGATGAAGGGAAAGGAAGAATTTGGGAGCTTATTTGTTGACGACCACTGCCATAGTCCTTCTCGACCACCAACAAAATTCTGCTCGCCAGAGTTCTTCCCGACCACCACCAAACTTACTCAGGTTTAGCAACCATCGCCGGTGCTTTTTGAGTATAAGGATTATGTTGCCTGAAGCTATGATTAAATGCCTGAATTAGTTTTAGATGTACCATAAGCTTAAAATTCAACCTAATGAAATTTCCGTTAAATAAGCCTCCCGACGCATACATTTATATATTTAACAACAAGTGATAGCTGAGTTAAAAAACTAACCAATGTTGGTTTTATTAGAGATGAGAAATACCCCTCTTGATTGGCTAGAATTGTCATAGTTTAAAAAAAAATGAATGATATAATTTGTGTATGCATCAACTATAAGGGACTATAGGGATTTTAACAAAGCACATCCCAAAGATGAATTCACTTTACCCATACCAGAGCTGATGGTGGATATTACTTCATCGCATGCAATTTTATCTTTGATGGACGACACTTATCTATATAACCAAATCAGAATAGCTCACGAAGATAAAAATTGTACTGCATTTAGAACCCCTATGGACCGTCTTTTATTGTAAGGTTATGCCCTTTGGACTTAAGAATGATGGTGCAACTTACCAGCAAGCAATGACCCAAATTTTTGAAGAACTCATCCACAATCAAGTGGAATGTTATGTCGATGATCTGGTTATCAAAAGTCGTGAAAGGGAAGACCACCTAAATGATCTGATACTTGTCATGAAACGATTGCATCGTTACAATCTAAAAATGAACCCTCTAAAGTGTGCATTTTGTGTAACTTCAGAGACGTTTCTAGAATTTGTAGTGAGACATCGTGGTAACAAAATTAACCCTTCTAAAATAGAAGCTATTTCAAATACGAAGCCTCCCAAAAGCCTTACTCAATTTAAATCTCTTCAGGGTAGGCTTCATATTTGAGTAGCCAATCTTGCTGGTAGGTGCCAACCATTTGCAGCTTTATACAAATAGATGTATGATTTCATTAGGATGATAAATGCCAAAATGCTTTTTAAAGCATAAAGCAATATTAAATTTCACCTCCAGTTTTAGCAACTCCCATACCTGAAAACCCACTAATCCTATATACCATTGCTTTAGAAGAATCTATTGGTGCCTTGTTAGTTCAAACTAATGAGGAGAGGAAAGTGAATGCGCTTTGTTATATAAGCCATTAGTTACTTCCCACCAAGGTTAGATATTCACCTATTGAGAAACATTGTTTAGGCTTGATTTTCAAGGCTCATAAATGGAGGCATTACATGTTAGCCCATAAGGTAAATCTTATCTCAAAAATCAACCCTTTGCAATATCTTCTGACCCATCCAATGTTATCCAAAAATTTAGCATGATGGCCTATGATCATCCTTCAATTTGATTTTACCTATGTACTCCTCTGTGATATGAAAGGTCAAACCTTGGGTGATTTCTAATTCACCCCCCTCTTGGCACATCTCATTATTTCATAACTAATATAATGCAAAATCTGGACTTACCTTAGCCTGGATTAATGATCCATCTAGCCACCTAGTCGATTTTAAATACACGAACTTGGTCACTTTATGAAATATTGGTATAGACATTTTTATTAAAGTTTTAAAGAGCTAGGGATGATGTTTAGAGAAAGTCTTAAGTGGCCCCTTTACTTATGCTGGGTGAAAATATTAAATACTGATGCAATTAAAATTTAGACTCTTTTAAATGTGTTTCTAATGTAATGCGTCCTGGTCAAAATACTCCAATCATAAATGCTTGAATTTTTTAAAGAGTCTTAGAAATAATTTTGTGAAGACTAGACTTTCCCAGGTTCAACACCTCATCTTCATAGGTAGGATTGTCTGAACTCTATCCGCATGTGGGGAAGTATCTTAAACAAGGAAATAATATGCATTAATATGCATGCGACCTCGGGGGCAATCTCTGACTTATTCCCTAGATTTGTTATCTTTATCTATTATTTAACTCCTAAAATTTTAAATTTTTTATTACTAGTAGAAGAATTTTCACACCCTCACGTATCCAGGCTAAAGAAAAAGTGTCACACAAATGCTAAAAAATTAAGAAAAAAAGGCAATCATATACACATTCACATTTAACACGTGAAATATAATTAAATTAATTAATAAATATCCATATGCAAACTGTCTTGCTTATTATAACCCATAAATACAAAAATTAAAGTGGTTGTACACTATTGACAATAACCTGGATTTTAATCCTAATATAGACGCAAGTGACTTTATGTGAGATACTCTTTATCTTCAATTCTTCAGTCTTCTCTCCTTCGGGCTCCTTGGATTCTTTATATATGGCTACCCAAATAAAAAAGAGAGCTCTTCCTTTAAGGGGAAGGCCACTCTTTCCACTTTGGGTATGAAAAATGATTCAAATTTGGACTTACAAATATGAAAAGACTATCCCCCAAAGGGGTATATTTTCCTCTTTAGAATCCAAACTTTTGATCCGTGTATCCCAACTGAAATTTCAACTTTCACAACTAAATACTCAA
>NW_021319406.1:92959-94769 GCF_001605985.2 Dendrobium catenatum
GTGGCGATCTCCAACTTATTCCCTAGATTTGTTATCTTTCTATATTATTTAACTCCTAAATTTTTAAATTTTTTATTACGAGTAGAAGAATTTTTACACCCTCACGTATCGAGGCTAAAGCAAAAAGTGTCACACAAATGCCAAAAAACTAAGAAAAGAAAGCAATCCTATACACATTCACATTTAACTCATGAAATATAATTAAATTGATTAATAAATATACATAGGCAAATTGTCTTGCTTATTATAACTCATAAATACAAAAATTAATGTGGTTGTACACTATTGACAATAACCTGGATTCTAATCCTAATATAGACGCAAGTGACTTTGAGTGAGATACTCTTTATCTTCATTTCTTCATTCTTCTCTCCTTCGGGCTCCTTGGATTCTTTATATATGGCTACCCAAATAAAAAAGAGAGCTCTTCCTTTAAGGGGAAGGCCACTCTTTCCACTTTGGGTATGAAAAATGATTCAAATTTGGACTTACAAATATGAAAAGACTATCCCCCAAAGGGGTATATTTTCCTCTTTAGAATCCAAACTTTTGATCCGTGTATCCCAACTGAAATTTCAACTTTCACAACTAAATACTCAACTAAATTACATATATATATGAAAATAAAAGAATTACTAAACTCTCCTACAAGGTTATCCTAAGCATTCAATAAATCAAATTTGTTCCCAAGCAGTTGTATATGTACGGAAAAGAAAATACGTTGGCCACCCTCTATTTATTTGTGGGCTAAGCAGTTGAAGCACCTATAATAATTATATTTATTATTTTTATTTATCCCCCTTTATTGCCCTATATAAGTGTGACCACCTGTAAAAAACTTAATGAGCATCCAGATCATTACTATCCTAAGAGTAATCTAATCGCCAAACACATCAATAATCCATAGAGTGAAGTAAAAGTAAGCATACACATGAAGAAATTTCAATCACAACATGCAATGAAATCATAAAAACTTAGCACACACTAGAAAAGTAAACACTAGCCTAGCCTAAGTCTAGAGTCGGTTGTCCTAGTAATTCATCTAAAAGGTATGTGAAAGGTCGTATGGCTGGGGTAGATCCTTAACTGGGTTGTTTGTTGATGTTTTCTAATGTTTAAATTTTTTAAAGGATGAAGGGGAACTTTTAATTGGAGCTTAAATATTAATATATTAAAGCTTGATTTGGATATATTTTAATTGTTAAATGATTGTTACCATTGTTGTACAGCAAGGCCTTGAAGTTTACTTGACTTTCCTTGGGACTAAGTTAATAGCCATGTAGGCTTGCGTTACCTAGTATAAATTGAGGTTGATTAAGTTGATATAGTTAGTTAGATGATTTTTATTAATCAAATTAAAAATTTCTAAAATTTTAATGAATTATTGGAATTATTTTAATTATATTAATTAAGGGGTTAAAAATTAACTTTTAAAATTAAAGTTAGTTTTGAAGGATTCAGATTTTTAATAAATATTAGACCTTATGATGAGAAGTTTGACTATTAGCACACTTAATTTAGATTTCTCTACAAAAAGTTATGAATTTTTTTAAGTTTTGGGTTGGTTGTGGCATAGGTTTGGCCGAATTGTTGACTTTTTTGACTTTGACCAAATTTTGAAGTTTTGATATTATTATAAAATATTAGTCTTTAATTCAAGTTGGGTGCCTTTGAGCTTGATCGATTTGAAATTTTCTAGAATTAGTTATGATTTTATGAAATTTAGGTAATTATTGAATTATTTTAATTAAAGGGTATTTTAATGATTTGAACCCCAAATAAATCCAAAACTTCTTGAAATCACCTCCAA
>NW_021319406.1:94869-103303 GCF_001605985.2 Dendrobium catenatum
GGAATTAATCACTTAGAAATATTTAAATTGTATTTAAGAGATCATGTTAATATATTTCATTATCTTAGATTTTAATAAGAATTATTTAGAATAATTAAGTAAATTACTAAAAAATTCTGAGATATTTTAATTAACTTAGTAAACCTTTTTAATTATTTTAAATTTTAGTTTAAGAGCTTTCTAATAGTTTCTTTTTAGATTATCCTAATTACCTTATCGTATCTTATTAACATTTAATTAATATTTAACCTTAATATTGAATTAATATTATAATTTTTTAAATGAACATATTCCTTTAACTCTTTTTTGAATTGATAAGAATTTATTTTAAACTTTTAATTTTGAGATTCAATATATTAATTTATAAAAGGTACATTTAATTAGAATTTAATTCACCTTTGTAATATTATTTAATTAAAATTTTAATTCTAACTCTTAAATAATTCTCAAGTCATGTATAAATAATTTCTGTGTTTTTTTTCTAAAACTATTGTCTCTACCACCAACTATTTTAATTTTTCTTGATTGGTCTCCAAATTATTTTAAAGACTATATCATCTTTTCAGAAATTCCTAAAATCAACTTCTTTTATCGCACAAATATCAATTTTAATTTGAAAGGTTTACTACGCAAATTAAATCCTTTGAGAGACCTTGGAAGGAAATCTTTGAAAATAATTTAACATGGATTGAGCTTAATGTTAATGGAAAAATCTATTATTGAGGGGCGAAAGGATTAGTGGTATACGTTTGTGTGTTCAGACTATTCAATAATCAAGGTTTATTGACTCACGTCTCAAGTGTAATTTATCTAAACGGCTTACATGTTGTAGGATGCACACCTAACGTATACGACAAAGCGCTTCTCCTACGAATTTAGGACTTGATTGTGCTATGTTTGTACATCTATATATTGTTAAAGTTCAAGGGGGTTAGTAACATTGATTTAATGATCATATAAAACTTAAGTGAACATCATTAAGGATAATAATCTAAGGACTCGTTTTAGAAAACTTTGATAAATTCCAATAATTAGGATGATAATATTCCCTCATTTGAAACTTTTGAACAAATAAACGATACGTGGAATCACCATTTCAAATAGACTCGAATCCAACATAGGATTTTTGAAGTTCATTAGCCTCCTTAATTAATTCCAATTTACGCCGCAATTTCTAAAGTCTATATAATATAACCTTCGTAATTTTCTATACGAATTGAAATAAACCAAGATTAATTCCAAAAAATACAATTGATTCATATCTCTCCAAACTGATTATAGATCATGATCCCCTTTTAATAAGATAAAATTAAATATCGGCTATTTTAAGTGAGATACCGTAGTATTTATATATAATTGAACTTTAATTGAGGACGATTATGAGTCTCCTAATTATTTATAATTATTAAAGGATAACTATAAAAAGAGGTCTACAAAAAACACTCTTTATACATACGTGTCGATTTGATATCCTCCTTAGATCATTTCTGATCATTGCGAGGTGAATTTCAAGAATTGGTGTTATAGCTAGGGCGTCCCTTGGAAGCGAGCGCTGCTTATGCCGCCTTGCATACAAGTGGGACAAGATGTGCCCAAGGGCCTGCTGTCGACGCCTTTCAAAAAAATTGAAAATGCCCTTTCTAATTTGAAATGAGTTTTTAAAATAATTTTTCTTGAGGTTTAAAAATGATTTAATTTAATTTTTAATAATTAAAATATCAAGTTTTTTTGTTTTTTTTTTTAACATTGTTTAAAATATACTTTATATTTAGAAAAATTTTAATTTTAATTAAAAGGATTTAAAATTCAAAATAATTTGATAGCTCATACATAATTTTTAGAAAAATAAATTATTTTTATTTTTATTTTTGAAATTTTTGTTTATTTAAAAGTATTTAAAATATAATTTATATTAATTGAAACGAGTTAACGATGGCAGAGGTAACGAGGGGCCACGCGGTCTCATTAGGGACGTCCGATCAATCCCACAGTAAGAGGGAGACTACGTGGCGTTGTCTGAGCCATGGGATCAAAATTTTTTTTTATTTAAAAGTATTTAAAATATAATTTATATTAATTGAAACGAGTTAACGATGGCAGAGGTAACGAGGGGCCACGCGGTCTCATTAGGGACGTCCGATCAATCCCACAGTAAGAGGGAGACTACGTGGCGTTGTCTGAGCCATGGGATCAAAATTGCGTTAACGGTAGGGCATTGATTGTCAATGATTGCCACGGGGCAATCATTGGCAATCATTGCCAGAAACAGCTCACTTATCTGAGTAAGCATCAGCCCGCGACCATAGGATCTCCCGCGATTCCATCCAACGGCAGAGATCGAATCGCACAGTTCGATCTCAGTCAAAAGAGATCAGACAGTGGAAGACCCATCTCCGCTGTTTGAAATGGAGGGCTCAGATCAATCCAAATGGAAATCTTGGACTATCCAGGATACTTGGTAAAAAACAGGGTGCAATATAATGAAATCTCAGCCGTTGATCATGAAATCAATGACTTAAATTTTGTACACCTAGGTTAGACAATGAAAATGCCCTAGAAATTGATTTTTGTACATCAAAACACATGAAATTTTAAACACAACTTAAGGCTGTGAACAAAAACCATGGGATACATTCATATGGCTTAAAATGTGCTCAATGAGAAATTAATTAATCCTAATTATTATGAACTAGGGCTAAGGATTTTAGGAGATTTTATCATTAGATCTTCAATTTTTCTTCACATTCTCATTCGATCCCAAACCTTCTTGAGTACTAACTTTAGAAATGGCCAACAGTAGCAAACATCCTCGCACCTCCAATGGCTTGTCCTCTCGATCTGGTAGAGATGAGAACCTTTAATCGAAGGAGAATGAGGAAACATATGATCGGTACATTGCTGCCAAAATTACTCCCTCTCAACTTCGAATTCAAAGTGACATTCTCTATTATGCCACTTTTTGCCTCAACCCAATTTTCTTTTATCCTGACCCCTTATTTATGCCTTCCATAAAGAAAAATTTTATATTTTTCTTACTAACATGAAGGTAAATCAATATCACATCAGGATTACCTCTTATTTTTTCATGCAGTGAGTAGAGATCACTAAGGAAGACTTAGGCAACTTCCTTCACCTTAGAACCCAAGGAGTCAGAGCACACACCTTAACCTCTATAGCATATTTTAATTGGTCAAAATTAAACCAATCTCTTAGAGGTGTTCCACAAGTAACCCATCTGTCTCATGAGTACACTCTTAACCAGAATGCAAGGATGAATCAGCATGTCTTGAGAACCTCTATCATTCCCAAAGTTGGTGATCATATAAATTTGACTCCTCTTTTGTCCATTGTCACATACTTGATAATGATTGAAACTCCTTTTGATGCAGCCCAATTGAACATGGACTATATATACAAACTTTATGATACTGGACTTCCTCACAATAGGATGAAGAAAACTGTGGCCTTATGATACTTGGTTGCCTATATCTTAGAGAAGAAGTACAACCTTATCCATCCTAGTCCTTCCACTGAACTTCCTATTTACTTTACTGATACCTCTTTTTGGGTACTCTTTGGGTGAGATCAAAGTTCTAAGGGAGAAGATTATGAGGTAGAAGGAGCCCCAACTCCGCCACCTCCACTTGCACCTAGACCCGACTAGAATTTCTATCAAGAAATGGTCCAGCGCTTTGACAGAATAGAAACTCATTTTGATCAATGCTTTGATCAAATTAAGAATCACCAAAACCAGTAGGATGCTATGTATAACGAGTACATGGGGTGGATTTGAAGGAAATTTGATTCAGTTACACGAATATAGCTATGTTAAATAGCTACTTCACGATGTTCAACCCTCAACCACCTCTAGGCTAAGGCCCCTCTAGATATTAGTTGTTCTTATGTATTGTTCTTGCTGTTGAGTTTACTTGTTATTGAGAGTTTTTCTTATAATTTCATATATTGGTCATCCATGTTATGGTCTTTTAGTTTTTAAATGGTGGAATGTGTATATGTGTTTTGAAATGGTGAATGAAATGATGAAATGCAGTTTTGACATGCATTGAAATTTCTCTTATTGAAATATTTATGTTTTTAGAGAAATCATAATAATTGATCTATATAATTGAATTTTTTATTTCTTTTCTCTACAAATTAATTTCCTTGCAAATTTAATCTCTCAAAATTTAAATTAAATATATGACTAGATGTAGATTAGAAAATCAATTTCATGTCCATACAGACAAGTATTACTTAGCTATAATTGTTACAAAATAGATGTCTTATTTTTATTTTATTTCTTTTTCAATTTGTTTTTTTATTAATTATTGGAGTTTATGTTAAGGCTTATTGATATTAGAAAAACTGAAAACATAAAAAGATGCACAAAGTGTGTCAAACTTGAAAAGATATACAAAATGTGCCACTTATATCAAAAGATGCGCAATGCTCACCAAAATAAAAGAGGTTCAAAATCAGCCCAAACTAAAAAGATGCATAAAGTGTGCCACAACCAATTGAAAAGACGCGCAATGTTGCTAATTGAAAAATTCATATTGTTGTTTCCTTTATCATTCTATCTCTTATACAAATCCATATAATCGGCAATAATTTTCACTATTGAATTAGAAACAAATTAATCTTTATTTTGCCATTTTTGAAATAATTATTTTTAAAATTGATTTATGTTAACTCAAATAATAATTATTTTTCCATCATAAAAAAGGAAGATATTATTACAACTTAGTTTTTCAAAACTATATTTTAATATCATGTGAATTTTTTATGATACCAAAATACTATTATGTTGATTACTATGTCTCCTAATATATATTATATATATTTTGTTTGTATTATTTGTGTGTACTAACATTTCAAAGAAATCATACTCTAAAATGCTAAAGACTTCAAGACATATTAGATTATAATTTATTGTATTTGAATTCTGTACTTTTTCATTTTTCTTTTGTCTGAGAGAATGTGATTGTAATTGGATAACCGAGCACACACACACTGGGGAATGAGTCAAAACTTGTATGTTTAAAACTAATCATATTGTATGATTCTGGAATCATACTGGATGATATTTCATATAGGTTCTTCCAGAATAGAGTTAATCTAATCATGTCTTAGAAATTTTCTTTGTACTGTTTGTACTGTACAAAGTTGGATTCATACAGACGACATCCAAAGTACAAAATGGATATGTCCAATTTTTCCCAAAAGAATTCACCATTTTTTGAACTGACCATACTGTAGGATGTGGAGTTTATACAAACGATGTCCATAATACGAAATGGGTGCGTACCAGTTCATCCCATCAAAATAGGTAATTTTTTTGAACTGATCATACTATATGAAATGGATTTCGTGCAGACGACTCACAGAGTTTGAAATGGTGTCGTCCACATTTGTACCAAATGAAGCATGATTTGGTTAAACCGTATTAAATAAATTTCATACAGTATGTCGACTAGTGTATAAAATGAGTTCATACAGAATCGTACCTATCGAACTTGTTCATTTTTTTAATAGTTCATACAACACGATGTCAGTTTATACATATGACTGACAGAGAATGAAACAGGTTCGTATAGGATCGTACATGGATTTTTAAACTATTTGTACGTACAAAGTATGTTCATACTATACGATCAAAGTATGCTTAACTTTAAATTTTTAATTTTCTAAAAGCTTTGTCTTGTCCTACATATTTAAGAGTTCTAAAAACTGAGTAACATAACTCCTGCTGTGAATTTCTTTTCAGAGTTCACTTGGAGAGTGTTTAGGAGGGTGTATTGGGATTGGATAGTGAGAAATCTCTTAAGAGGGATTTATGAGGGAATTCATAAGGTTGCCCAATGGAGTGGATTTCTTGCTTGTTCTTCTCTACTTTCTTGAAAATTCTTGAAAGAAGGTTTTTAAAGGATGTTCGGTACTCTGCCGTCACCAGAAGAGTGAAAAAGTACGTTGGTACTCTGTGCCATAAGAAGGGTGAAAAAGGATGTTGGTACTATGCCATCACTAAAAGGGTGAGAAAGGATGCTAGTTCTTTATCGTCACCATGAGGGTGAAAAAGAATGATGGTACTATGCCATCATTAGGAGGATGAGAAAAGACATTGGTTCTCTATCGTCACCACGAGGGTGAAAAAGGACGATGGTACTCTACCGCACTAGGGTTACTGGAAGAGAGGTTTTCGTAAGGGATTCTCTGCCTTACTTTGGGAGCAAAAGGAGAGTGTTGGCTCAAAAAAATGGAACGAATGCACGAATCCCACTTTGTAACAGTAGGATTTCATTTCCCTTAAGTCAGATTAAAGTTAACCATATTTTCCCTAAGGGTAATGTCAGGGTTTAAAGATCTGGAGTCCTTACATCCCATGAGCGCAAGCACTCATAGTTAATTACCCTTTTTACTACATGAGAGAGAACTCTCAATTAAGGATGAATAAACTTTAGGTAATTTTAGTCTCAATAGTGGGGGAAATGGAGGTAAACCCTATCATGATCCCATGGTTTCGTCGTCCCGGGTATATCATAGACTTCAGTATACCAACACTAACAATCATTGATCATAGTGTCTAGGGAATCTGATTAGCACTCATGGGTTGCCTCCTTTCAGGGATCTGGAGTAGACTGAAGTGATTAGATGTGGGTTTTAATTTTGTTAAGTGTGTTGGGGTTTACATCTATTAGAATACCCAGAGATTTATTTAATTTGGGATTTATAACTTTATTTAGATGTAACCTAGAAATTTAGTTTGGAGCGGGTCTTATGGCTTCGTTAGGAAGTAGCCCAAGGATTTAAATTTGATTTGGGACTTATGACTTTCATAGAAAGTATCCCAGGGATTTTGATTTAGTTTGGGGATTACGGCTCCAATTAGGAGTTGACCATTAATTTATTTAGTTTGGGGCTTACGACTCCAATTAGGAGTTGCCCCGAGATTTAAATTTAGATTGGGATTTATAACTTTCTTAGAAAGTAACCCAAGTATTTGATTTAAATTAAGACTTATAGCTTTCGTAGAAAGTAGCCCATTAGTTATTTGTAGGATTGTTAGGGTTGTTATACTTTGTTTTAAAAGTATCCCTAACATATGGAACTTACGACATCACATAGAAGTGGCCCGTTGGTGGGTCTTACAATCTAACCCTATAGGCTAGGATGCCCATAGGTTTGAAATTCGATTGTTTGGGGCTTAGGATCATTGTTATTTATTTAATAATTTTCCTAAAATGTGGGACTTATGACTTTACTTAGAAGTATCTCGCTAGTGGGTCTTACAACCTAACCTTATAGGCTATGATGCCCATGTGAGGGGTCTAGGTTTGTGTCATCACCTAAACACTTCCCTCAGAGATCAGACTTACGACTTCTATTAGAAGTGGCCAGGGGTTTTAATTGGAGGTTAGGAGTTAGGTCAATTTTATCTAAAAATCAAGTTTTATAAACAAAGCAGCCCATTTGTTTAAATTTGATTGTTTGGAGACTTATTCTGAACTTGTTTGAGTTGGTTGAGTTTGTGATTTTGATACTTTGGAGTTTTGACACTAGTGTTAGTGTTTTAGTTGTTTTGATTTGTGCTCATAGTCTTTTTCTTACTATAGTAGTCAACCGTTTAATCTATTTTTCTTGCACTTTTGCTCTACTAGCTTTTTGGTACTTAGCTTTCTTATTTTCTAGTACATTATTCTTACTAGTAGTAGTTATATTTATTTTTCCAGCATTTAATTTCATTTATAACATGTAATTCAAAGACCTACGCAGTCGATCTTAGTCCTGGTGGGATGAGTTTTAAATTTAAGGCCCTAACGTTGACTTAGGTCTAGTAGAGAAAATTACTGTAAGTGCCGTCTCGATTTCTCCTCGTGGGTGAAGTAGACGCTAGGGAGGCTACCAAATTTCACTGGAAAGCTTTAGAACTTTCTATTTTTGAACACCAATTAGGAGAGATCTAATTTAAGAATAAGTCGATAACTTAAATAACAATCATTATTATTTATAATTAATTAATTAATCAAGATATTAATCAAAATAATTATATTTGATAGAAAATTATTGATTTAATAAAATTAGAGTTTTTTTTTAAAATCGAAGTAAATCCAATCAAAGTGTTGTTATTTAAAATTTGAGAAAATTGATTTTTTGATTAATTTGAGCAAATAAAAAATGTGTGCAATAAATGAAAGATGAGGGGCGAGATAATTCCACTTATTAATATTACAATGATACTTTCAAGCTCTCAAATCTCCCAAATCCTCTCAAAAAAAAGCTCTCAAATTCTCTTAAGCAAACAAACTCAAGCCCAACCCCTGAAATCTCCAAGATCCCTCTTACACGATGCTCCGAACTATCTGCAAGCTCCTCTAAACTGCAGCAAGTACATGTACCTGCAAACAGACAGGCCAATATACCGGCTAGTAGCAAA
>NW_021319406.1:107254-131650 GCF_001605985.2 Dendrobium catenatum
AGACCCTACGCAATCGATCTTAATCCTGTGGGATGAGTTTAAATTCTGAAGGCCCTACGATTGACTTTAGGTCTAAGTAGGAAGATATACGGAAGTGCCGTCGATTTCTCCCTCGTGGGGAGTAGACGCTGGGAGGCTTGCCAAAAATTCTTGGAAAAAGCTTTAAACATTTATTTTTGGACCAATTAGGGAGAATCTAATTTAAGTAATCGATCACTTAATTACAACAAAATTTATTTAATTAAAATCATTAAATTAATCTAATCTCGAATTAAAACCATCCTGGCAGTATCTAAGATACAACAGCTCAGGGTCTTCAAATTTAAAACCATCTGCCCGGATTAAAAATCAACGACGAAGGTCTTTGAATTTTAAAATCATCTGCCCAGATCTAAGATCAATGGCACGGGTCTTCAACACTTGTTTGAAAGATTTCTTTTCTTTTTTCCTTTCTTTTTTTTCTTCTTTTTTTATAAATATATATACAACATTATATATTTAATATTATATATAATATATTGTAATATAATATATATCATTATATTATCATATTATAATATATAATATATAATATATAATATGTTACATAACAAAGAGAAGGAAAGAGGGAGCCCGATCGGGCATGGGTCTGAGGGCTCGGTCACGTACGGGGGAGGATTGAGGTGTCGGAGTTGGATGTTGAGGCGTCGGGATTGGGTGTGTAGAAACGTCGGCTTCGGCCCTTGGAGTCGTGGATAGGTCGGTCGGTAAAGGAGTAAAGTCGGACAATAATGAAGGAGTCGAGCAAGCCTCACGTGCAATCTCTCCGCCATCTACGAAGTAACGAAGCTGAACGACGACAATGGGGTGGGAGGAGGGGGCGAAGTTGAACGGGAAGGGTGAAGCCGAAGGAGCGGCGCGTGCAATCTCTGTACCTCTCGTGGGAAACAGAGTCGAACAACAACCACGAAAAGGAGAAGATGAAAGGAGAATTCTAGACCCTCTCATATTTACTTCGTCAAACAGATGAATAGTGAGAGTGACATGATTTTGAATGATCAGAGTGATGGGTTGCGGTGGTTTTATGGCATGAGGGAAGTTAGAGAAGTGAAGGTTTGCGTCATTTGGGGAGATCACGCTATGTGGGGCCGGACCGAAGGCAGGTATTTGTGTTCTCCCTTTTTTGTTATGTTTGCCCCCTTCTTTTTTTTTTTACAGTCAACAGAGAGTCACTTTGGTATATTGCAATACCCGTAAGAATGTGTCTTCAGGGAGTGGATGTACGTCTAGTTAGACCAAAGTGCTATAAAATTTTATGTTTTTCTGTTTTTATTTTTACTACATTTTTTATTTCTGCACATTTATTATTCTTTTGTGGTTGAAAAATTACTTTGAGAAAATTTATCATTGTGCTTAAAATATTTAATTAGTTTTCTAAATTACCAAGATAATTTTTAAATTATCAATTTCCCCCCTCTTAGTTAGCCTTGAGACAGTTATATTACGTCTAACAACCTAATCGTACTTTCAATTATCCCTCTATATTTCTTTTGATCAATATATTTACTATTTAAATCACTGTCTAATTGAACAGTGAAACACATGGGAGTATCTATTAGCTTAGCTTTATCTATCTTATATTTTTTAAGGATGTCCTTAATATATTTTGAAAGACTAAGTAAAGTTCCATCATCCTTCTGCCTTATGCTAAACTCCAAAAAAGTAAGTCAATTCTCCCATCATACTCATTTAAAATTCTTTACTTATTATTCTTGAGAATTCATCACATACATTTTTATCAGAATATCCAAACACAATATCTTCAACATAAATTTAAACAATCAGTAATTCATCTCCTACCTTTTTTAGAAATAGGGTGGTGTATACACTCCCCTTAACAAAAGATATTTCTAGTAAGAATGTGCTTAACCTTTCGTACCATGCCCTGGGTGCTTGTTTAAGTCCATATAATGCCCATTTAAATTTGAACACATGATTGAGAAATTGTGAATTTTTAAAAGCATGGGAGTTATTCAACGTACACATCTTTCTTTATTACCCCATTCAAAAAGGCACTCTTAACATCTATTCTATACAATTTGAATCCCTTAAAATAAGCAAAGGCTAATAACACTCTAATAGCTTACAATTTAACTACAGAGGAAAAAGTTTCTTTAAAGTCAAACCCTTCTATTTGATTATACCCCTTAGCCACCAATCTTGCCTTATTCCTCACAACTACATGAGAATCATTTATTTTATTTTTGAAAACCCATTTTGTTTTAACCACACTCTGATCGTTAAGTTTTTCAACTAGCTCCCAAGTAGCATTCCTTATAAATTGATTCAATTCTTCTTGCATGGCTAAGATCCAGAATTTATCAAATAAGGCATTATTTAGGTTAGTGGGTTCCGACATTGAAATAAAAGCAGAGTGGTTTACCTCTTTTTTAAGTTCATGTATAGTTCTAACACCTTCATATGGGTCTCCTAAGATCAATTCTTTAGGATAAATCAAAGAATATCTCGATTCTCTAGGTAATGTGTTTTTAGATTCTATTCTTTCTTCCAAATTTGTAGATTCTAATCCTTGGGTGACTTTTACAGCCTCCTCTTCTTCTACCTTAAACCCTCCAGAATTATCATATTCATCAAACACAATATGAGTGGTCTCCTGAACTACTAGTGTTCTTTTATTGACTCTATAAGATTTCCTAACGCTTGAGTAACTTAATAATACTCCATCAAATTTTTGGGTTAGACTTTCCAAGTTGAGGCTTCCCATTATTCAGAATTAACACTTTACATCCAAAGATATGAAGGTGAGAGAAGTTGGATGTATTACCCTTCAAATATTTATAGTGTGTTTTATTTAGTTTGGATCTAACATTCACCCTATTCATAACATAATAGATTGTATTCACTGCTTCTACCCAAAAGTATTTTGAAAGTGAGTATTCAGCTAACATGGCTCTAGTGGCTTCTACTAGGGTCCTATTCTTCCTTTTGGCTACTCCGTTCTGCTGAGGGGTCCTAGCAGATGAAAAGTTATGTTATATACCTTATTCTTTATAGCAAGATTCAAATTTTTTATTCTCAAATTATCCACCATGATCTCTATGAATTGTCATAATTTCACAACCTAGCTTTCCCTGAATCCAAGTGGAAAAAGGCTTAAACTCCTCGAATGGTTCACTTTTATGAGATAGGAATCTGAGCCAAGTAAACCTTGAATAATCATTAACAATCACATACCCAAAGATTTTCCCTCTTAAGCTTGTAGTGCTGACCGGTCCAAAGAGATCCATATGTAGGAATTCTAAGGGGTTGCTAGTGGAAATATCTTTAATTAAAGGGAAGGAGGATTTGAATTGCTTTCCTAACTGATAGACATCACACAGGTGATCCTTAGTGAACTCTTGTTTGGGTATCCCTCTCACTAAGACCTTTTGGGTGATCTTTCTAAGGCTTTTCTTACTAGCATGGTACAACCTCTTATGCCACAATAAAGATTCATTAGCAATAGTTTTTAAGCAGAGTACAGTGTCAAATTTAATGCAATTTAAATAAAGCATGTAGACATTATTGATCATTTTTCCCTGTAAAATAATATTATTATTCAAGTTTATTATACTATTGGTAGATAGAAATTTTATGCTGAAGCCTTTATCACAGAGCTGACTAATGCTGATCAAGTTATGTTTCAAGCCATCAACTAGTAAAACACTTTCAATGATAAAATTTTTAGAGTTTCTAATTATAACTGACTCCACCATTCTCTTGGCGGTGTTATCTCCAAGTGTTACCTTGCCTCCTACCCTGGCCTCCAGCAAAATGAATTGATTTGCATCTCCAGTCATATACCTTGAACATCCGTTATCTTTGTACCACAAGCTCCCATGAGACCTTCTGTGAGATCACCCCTGCAAAATCAGCAGATCGTTAGATTTGGGAACCCAAATAGGTTTGTGTCGTATCTTATGGAAAGAAGAATGAAATCCATGCATGTTATGCTGTGAATTTTGAACTTTAGGTCACCACACTAAATATGTTCTATGGTGAACAGTGCATGTGTGGGAGATATGTCCTAGCATGCAATAAAAAAAATCTAACAGCAGAAAAAGGACTTACTAATATACTTAAGTTATAGTGCCTCTTCCTAGGTTTTAATGATGCATGTTGTTGTGATGGATTATAAAACTCTTCAATTGAAGGTGGTTTTTTATTTTCATTCAAAACATTTATTTTGATTTGTAAAAATTAGTTTGCACTTTTAAAATTTAAATCCTCAACTTTCAAAGTATGCTTCTCATTATCAATTTCAGATACAAGAGTTTCTAATATTTTGTATGTATTTCCTTGTTCAACATGTAAACTTTTCAAGAAATCATGCTCATTTTTTAAATTAAGATGCTTTTTATTCTATTTATCAAATTCATCAAGTAAGGTCATATAATTACTATCTAAAGTGAAATGATCTTTTCTCAGGCACTCACGCTCTTTTTGCAAAGTTAAAAAATTAGTTTTAAGAGTAGCATGCAATTTCTTGAGCTTCTTATGTGAAGAATGATTTTTTTTTTCAAAAAATTTAAATAATTGATCATAAGTAAGCTCACATACCTCTTCTTAATCAGAGTGATCAATATGTTCATCAGCCATTAAACACAAGTTTGTTACCTCCTATCCAGCTTCAGTTTCAAAGGAGTCTGATGCTGAGTCCGCCTAGAAAGCCTTTTGAATATTTTTCTTATCCTTCTTGAACTTAAGTTTTTCCTCACCCTTCTCGTTGCTTTTGTGAACCTTCAGAGTTAGGCAATTAGACTTCAGATGCCCTGGCCTCTTGCATTCAAAACAAATAATATCATAAGAAACTTTTGAATTTTTATTATTCTTACCCTTATTCCATTTATGATGATGCTTTTTCTTTTTCTTCAAAAATCTCTTAAATTGCGTTGTTATTAAAGCAATGTCATCATTGTCAAAACCAGAAGAATTAGTGTCAGAATTATTAGCCTTAAAAGATACAATTTTCTCTTTTTCTTCTCACATGTATTAAGCAATTAGTGATCCAAGTACGTTATCAATTAAATAAACATTCAAATCCTTATATTCAATAATTACAATAATTTTTACATCAAAGGAAGAAGGTAAACATCTCAAAATCTTATCAACTTTTTTACAGTTTATTAGTTCTCTTCCTAAGGCACGCAGGAATATAATAATTTGTTTAAAGCTTATATACATCTCAAAAATTGATTATTTAGCTTTCAGACAAAAAAGTTTGTAGTCATGCAAAAGAATGTTCAGTTTAGATTATTTAACCTCATTTGTACCTTCATATGTTATTCATAATATATTCCAAATTTCTTTTCTAGTTGAACAAGTGGAAACACGCATATAGTCTTCAGATTTTAAGACAGAAAAAATAGTTCAAGAATTTTGCATTTAATTGTGCTAGATCTCTATCATCAATAGTCTATTCAGAAAAAGGTATTTCAATTTTAACTCCATTTACTAATATAAAGGATGCAAAATAACCATCTTGAATAAGCATCCACATACAATAATCAATTTATTACAGAAAAGTGAATACGCTAGTTTTCCAAAATTGAAATGGTATACTATTAAAAAGAGGTGGTCTAGTGATTGAATAACCTTCTGTAGTATTTCTATTTCTAAAGTTAGCCATGGATCAAAATTCAAAAGTTTTCTAACACTTGATTTTATGAATCCTGCTTTGATACCTTCATGAGGGGTATTAAACCCTAAAGAACTAGTCCGGGGCTAACCAAGAGGGGGGGTGAATTGGTAGTTTTAAAAATTTTTAAACAAAAATTTTTTTTTGATCTTTCTAAATATTTTAAAACAAAATAATAACTTTTGATGCTGAAGAAAAATAATATTCAAAATATCAATATGATCAGATATTTCAATCTCAGAACAAATCATAGAAAAAGTGTGAAAATAAAATGTTGTGAAAATAATAAGAAAGAAGATACCTAGTTTTATAGTGGTTCGATCAAATATGACCTTCTTCCACTCCTCGGAGACTCCCTCTCAAAATATTGCACTAAAGTGAAGTGACTCTCATTTTGCTCCCACAGTAAGGTGAAGAAGCCTTTATAAAATCTTTCCACCAATACGAATACGTAGAGAATCTTGAATCCGTTTTCACCCACCTGGTGAAGGAAGAGAACTCATGAATCCTTTGACTCCCTCTTAGAGTAGGCAGAAAACCTAGATCTAATATTAAAGACGATCTCCCTGGAGCTAATAAGGAACCAGTGGATTAACTTGAAGAAGATGATGAACACCATGCACGGAGTAACCTTTCTGATTCCCTAACAAATTTCCCCTCATAAGGATCTCTCTCTCAAGCTCTCCCTCTTCCTTCTCTAAGAACCCTCTTGGATCAACTCCTCAGCAAAAAGATTAACCCAAGGGTAAATACAATTACTTAAATAGAGAGCTTCCAAAAGAAGCCCTAATTTTAAATTCAACGCAACTGATCGTCTAGGATGATCGATAGATCATCCTGTATGATTAGTATAAAATGGCACTATCAGCCAGGACGATCACATTTGCTATGTACGATCAGTATAAGAATTTGTACATAACATCTTATATGATCTTGCGATCATTCGGTATGATTAGTTTAACATACCATATTGATCATCCAGTACAACATTGGATTATGGGTGGAGATCTCCATATCGTCCATAAAATGTGTTGGGACGTTCAGAATGATCCTTCTGGATGATTAGAGTAAAATTATGGTTTTCGTCTAAATTGTCCAGTACAATCCAAATGGATCATCCTGTATGATTTGAATGAATAATTTAATCATAACTACTCTACTAATCACCATATCAATTTAGGCATGGTTGTCGAAAATCATCCAATATGATGCATATCATCCTGTAAGATTAGAACAAAATTTGAAACTTAAAAATTACATAAATTGTGATTGACGACTATTTTCAACTTTTAAGCTGATCATCCTTGACGATATAGATCGTCCAGTATGATTAGTTTAATCATTTAAAATTAGTTAGATGCACTAATCAGGGTTTTTGTTTTTAAATTGATCATCCATGATTATTTAATATCATCTTGTAGATTTAGTAAAAAATAGAAAAATATCTAACTCACCAAATTTCTTCCCTTAAACACTTGGGGTCCACCATATTCAAGATTGGACTCAAGAAAGGTAAAAATTACATTGATATGACATTACAAGCAGACTCAACCCTAATCTATCTGATCTTGAGCTGATTTGCATTGCAAGTGATCTTTGTGGATATGAAAGATTAGTAAGCAAAGAAAAAATATAGATATTTAATAAAAGTAGCGCTGAAGAAACAATAATGTTTGTTATCATCAAAAACAAAGTATTTAGATTCAGATTCGCAACTCAGTATCAGTGGCAGGGGCAACTAGGGCTCACTGATTATGGTGCTTGGTAGAGCTGTAGGACATTTCAAGCCTCAGAGCTTTCTTAAGTCTCTAACCTAGGTCCAAGCCTTTAAGAGTCTCGTTCATGTAGAGAGTGAGGATCTATTTATAAATTTTGAGAGTGACATACTTCATATACATGGAGAAGATCGAGAGCAAATTCAAAGTGTTTCATTGGACAGCCCATATCTATTAACTCAATCATGGAGCATTCGATCAAGATTTAAGTACCTTGATGATGTTAGAATTAAGTGATCTTGGGCTCATTTTATTCTTCTCATCAAACCGCTTTAAGCATGCCCATATTTGAATATCATTTGGTCACCCAATTAATGCTTTTGATCTTTAAAATATGCTTCGGCTCATTAAATTGGGCTCAAATTAGACAATTTTGATGTCGTTGGGTTGGTCTTGTCAAGCCGTTCAATTTGACCATAAGTTTGATGAAATTTGAGTTTAGATGGTCCCAAATTAAATTCTGAAAGTTTTCAACTTGAATATGCCTCAAAACTCATGCTCAATCCAAGCAATTTTTGTTAACATATCATACATCAATCAAGATTCGTGCTTTTTTAATCTAAATCTTTATGATGTATATGTTACTCCGCTATTTTAAGATGTCATAATCTCAGATGCCTTCTCTAATAAAGGGAGGTTGGAAGTGTAAGTAAACTTGCGTATATTAGGATTAGGTTTTATAAAAATTTAATTTATTTCAAGTAAATTTTTATATGAACCAGTGTTACAATTCAAGCTAGTATTCTAGGGACCTATGCCTCAAGAGCCCTCACTATAGCTTCGTGTTTACTAACTAAAAAATAGCATAATTTCCTTAAATTTTGAAAAATTTTATTACTATGATCGAAGACAGCTTCTTCAATGAAATTAAGTAGATAGAGACTGGTGTTGCAAAGTTACATAAGTGTATTCACTTCAAATAAAACAAAAAAATTAGTAGCAATACTTAGAAGCCTGACATAGAAAATAGCTTCCTCATGAATACAAGAAAAACTTCTATAGCATCGTAATTCTTATCCTCATTAAGACTTATTCATATGAAAAATGCATTATAACATCTCTGAGTTCTTCAACCATACTAAAAAAAAAAAGTGATGCAAGAAAATTATACACTAAAATCATAAGAGGGTATAGAGAAAGAAAATATATAATGGAAATTTACCAAAAAATAATGAGGTGGAGGTTGCTAGACTAATCTACTGCAAGAAGAGTAGGCTAACATAACCAAGTCAAGGTGGGAGATCTGCTTTCTGGGTATGTGTGGCTTATGTTGCAGATGTTAAGATATAAGAGTAGTTTTACTTACTGTACACGTGGCTCACTAATATCCATTTATTATTAATTGCTTTTTGGATATTCCTGTCCACTAGTTTTGTAATAGAATTCTTGAATTCAAATATAAATAAGCCTACTCATCCAAGATGGTAAGTATGCTTTTCCAGCTCTTTGTATTTCATTCTCTAGTTTTATCTCCAGAGATCAAGATCTATCATGGTATCAGAGCATTGATCTAGATATCAATTTTTTTTCTCTATGTTCCTCTCTTCTCAGTCTATCTGAGATATAAATTAAAGGTGCATGAAAAATTCATCTACAATGTCCTCTACAAATCAAGAAGAAGAAACTACAACTCCGATGACGAGCGATCTACCGCAGATTCCTCACTCAAATTCTTGATGGGAAATATCAAGAATGTCATTACTCAATCGCTCACAACAGAAAATTTTCCGACCTGGAGATCAAAAGTGCACAAACTATTCTGAGCGAACGGTTTTGAAGGATTTTTGGACAAAAGCAATGAAGCACCGTCAAAATTCAAGCAAAATGCCACAGGTCAAAATATTGTAAATTCAGATTATACAAATTGGAATTTATTAGATCAAAACCTTGCAGCAACTCTTTATTCAATAATTTCTCCTGCAATATTACCATATGTGCTCACTGTTGAACACAGTAAAGATATATGGAATACTCTCGATAAAAGGCTCAAGTCGAGCACCATATCCAAAATAATACAACTCAAAAATTAATGCACTATTTGACTATAAAGGAAAAAACAATGACTCAATACCTGTTAGATGTCAAAACGAAGGTAGATTCTCTAGCAGCAGTCGGGTACACCCTGGATGATGAAGATGTCATTCATTATACGCTGAATGGACTGCCAAACAGGTATCAGGCTTTTAAAACAGCAATCCGGACAAACCTGCAGCCCTTAAATCTGGATGACTTATACACATTATTGTGTAGTGAGGAAATTAATCTTGCTCATGAAACCAACATAGAACTTCAATCACTCCAACTCTCAGGGAATTCCACAGCTCTAGCAGTGACACGAGGACGTGGTCAAGGAGGAAGAAACAATTATAGAGGAATAAACTCATACAACAATCGACCACAATCGGGTGCTGCAAATACAAACTGAGGAGGTAAAACGTCCATATCAGCTATAACCTGTCAAATATGTGGAAAATATGGCCATTCAGCAGTAAAATGCTGGTATAGACATGATGACAAATACAACACAGAACAATATGTTACAGCATTCTTCAATTCGCAGTCACAATCAGATTCTGCATATTAGTATCTCGATAGTGGAGCAACCACACATTTGACGTCAGATCCTACACACCTGCAAAGTTCTCAAGTCTACAATGGACAGAATCAAGTTACAATTGGAAATGGACAACAACTGTCTATCAAGAATACGAGTAAAGGCCTTCTAACTACCCCTTCAGGTATTCTTCAACTATCTGATATAAATTTGGTTCCAAATTTAGCATTCAACTTATTATCAGTTCACCGACTTATCACTGATAATAATTGCTAAATCACATTCTCTGGACATGGTTATGAAATAAAGGATTAGAAGATGCTCAAGAATCTTCTCACGAAACCTTGTATTAATGGAATTTATCCATTCAAAACAAAGTCCTATCCAACCAATAATATCTCCAAGCTTGCTCTAGTTTCACTACAAACCATACGTGATCTCTGGCATAGAAGGTTAGGGCATCCATCTCCTCACACTTTATCTCAAATTGCAAAACATCATTATGATATTTGCATTTCGAATACGCAGCATCTATGTAATTCTTGTCAAATGGATAAAAGCAATCGTCAACCACATTATATACCTCAAAATATAACTAATTCTCCTTTTTTCCTTAGTTCATTCTGATGTATGGGGTCCGTCACCCTCCATATCTACCCAAGGATATCGCTACTATGTATCATTCATTGATGATTTTTTGAAACATACTTGGGTATATCCTTTACTACAAAAATCTGAAGTTTTTTACAAGTTCATTGAATTCATGAAAATGATACAATGTCAATTTCATACGACAATTCACATTCTTAGAACTGATGGGGGTGGGGAATACATAAATAACAAATTTCTTTCAGTTTTAAAACATAATGGCATTCTCCATCAATATATGTGTCCTTACTCGTCATCTCAAAATGGCACTGCTGAACGTAAACATCGACATTTAACAAAAACCCTTCGGACATTGCACATACAAGCTTCTCTTCCCCTACATTTATGCGTTGATACTCTCATGACAGCCAACTATCTTATAAACAAATTACCATCTGGCAAAACACTTTCAACAAATCTCCATATGAAAATTTATATGGTATTCCACCTGCATATGGGCACTTAAAAGTCTACGGGAGTCTTTGTTATCCTTAGCTCAAACCATATTCATCTAACAAACTATCCCCACTTTCACAACCGTGTGTCTTTATTGGGTATGCTTCAGCCCAAAAAGGCTACCGTTGTTATGATCCTATTACAAATAAAATTTATAGCATGTCATGTCATATTTAATGAAGCAGTTTGTCCATTTCAACAGAAATTACCTTATGATCATAATTCCCATTCTTCATCCAAGATTACACCACCACTACTCCAAGTACCTACAGCCAACCTACCTAAAAGCCCTGCCAATAATCAAGATATCAATTTGAATGCTTCTAATACCAACCAAGATGTTAGATTACACAATGAACAAAGAGTTCAACCAATTATCAATGACTTCATTAGTCATTCAAATATCAGACAGGATTCTCAAGCTTCACACTCAGAATATTCAAATTCTCAGAATGATTTAAATAGTCAATCTGAGCAAGCACTCTCAAAGGTTCGAATTATCAGTAATACATCAAGTCATCCAGCTCAATCACAGCATCTAATGATAATCAGATTTCGAATTGGAAACATCAAACCTAAGCAAATTTTTTATTTATCCCACATCATGCAAACATCTGAACCGACCACATACCACCAAGCTGTTAAAATAGAGCATTGGAGGTTAGCAATGTCACAAGAATTTCAAGCACTTCAAGCTCAAGGGACATGCGAACTAGTTCCTCCCTTACCTGAAATGAATATACTTGACTGCAAGTGGATGTTTTGGACCAAAGTAATATCGGATGGTTCAATAGCAAGATATAAAGCCAGGTTAGTTGCAAAAGGCTTTAATCAGGAGCATGGATTAGACTACACAAAAACGTTTAGTCCAGTTGCTAAAATAACTATCATTCGAATCTTCATTACCATTGCATTGCAATACAATTGGAAGATTCATCAACTTGATGTTTCAAATGCTTTCTTACATGGCATATTAACGGAAAAAGTTTACATTAAGCAACCTATGGGTTTTCAAGATTCAATTCATCCAAATTATGTATGTAAACTCAAAAAGTCATTGTATGGGCTCAAGCAATCCCCACGTGAATGGTAGGCCACATTATCTAATCATCTACAAGAATTTGGATTTAAAATCAGTATGGCAGATCCATCCTTACTGACCTATCAAAAAGAAGATATTCGGATGTACATGGTAATATACGTAGATGACATATTACTAACAGGAAATTCACAAACAAAAGTCACAAAGCTACTGGTTAATTTAAATACCAGATTTCAAATGAAAGATCTTGGTTCATTAAACCAATTTCTTGGACTAGAAGCAGTGTTTACAGATTATGGTGCTATGTTACATCAAAAAGAATATGCTGAAAAAATCTTAAACCGAGCTGGAATGCAAGCAACAAAGCCGATGGAAACTCCAATGTCAGGTAAAATCACTATAACAACAAAGTCTCATGAAGAATTTTTGAATCCTCAAGTATACATGCAATTAATAGGAGCACTACAATACTTGACATTAACTAAACCTGCCATTCAATTTGCGTTGAATCAATTGAGTCAGTCTATGCATAGACCGCTGATTATCAATTTTGAAGCTCTCAAACGGTTACTGCGGTACATTAAAGGCACCACTGATTTTGGTATACCTTTGTATAAAAATTCACTCACTTTACGTAGCTATGTGGATGCAGACTGGGCTAGTAATTCCAGTGATAGAAAGTCTATTTCAGGATATTGCAATTTTTTGGGAAAATTTATTATTTCATGGCAAGTTAAAAAGCAGACGACAGTCGCTCGATCATCTACAAAGGCCGAATACAGAGCATTAGCCACAGTGACAGCCGAAGTTATCTGGTTAAGAAGACTCCTAAAAGAATTTCACATTCATCAAAAAGAACCTACCATGATTTATTATGACAATACCTCTACAATAGCATTAGCAAACAATCTTGTATTTCATGCAAAGATGAAACACATAGAAGTTGATTGTCATTTTGTTTGTGATTGTATACAAACCAAGAAACTTACAATACATCACATATGTACAAATGATCAGATAGCAGACTTATTCACTAAACCCCTTCCAGTTCTTCAATTCAGAACTCTTGCAAGCAAATTAATCCAGGCGATACCAAGCTCCAGCTCTTTGGTTCAGAACTCTTGCTAGCAAACTGATCCAGGCTATACCAAGATCAGTTTGAGGGAGGGTGTTAAGATATAAGAGTAGTTTTACTTATTATACACGTGGCTCACTAATATCCATGTATTGTTAAATACTTTTTTGATATTCCTGTCCACTAGTTTTGTAATAGAATTCTTGAATTCAAATATAAATAAGCCAACTCATCCAAGACGGTAAGTAAGCTTTTCCCGCTATCTGTATACCCGCTCTCTATATTTCATTCTCTATTTTTATCTCTAGAGATCAAGATCTATCAGCAGAGGCGGCAAAAAAAGGTTGGGAAACATTATTGAGGTGGCCAAAAAGCTTGGGGAAGTGGAAAATGGTGGAGAGGAAGTGGGAGGTTATTACATACGAGAAAGAACTTTTCAGTTTTCGATTTTCTAAAGGGACTGTAAACTATCCCTAAATTATTGGTCTCATAGCGGACTGTTTCTCCATCCATGATTCAATTATCGATTAAACAGCGAGCGCACCCCAAAGCTCTAGAAATAAATAATAACCTTACCGGTCTAAATCACTTAAACCAATTATTCTCTTCAAAATAAAAGAAGCAAATTAATGCCTTTCAAACCCTCTTCTATTCCTCTTCTCGTGGAAAAGAAGAAGAATCACTCTACCCAACAACAGTTGGAAGCTCCGAAACTAAAGCTATCGATAAACCAAAAACCCTCCATAACCAACTCGTAAAAGAAGTGGCGGAGTTCCCCAAACAAATAAAACAACACCGGTTTTGGCTAGCTTCATTGGCCTACGACCACAACCACGACACCCTCGCCAGCAGCGAGCGCGTTGTCTCTTCTATTCTCACTGATGCCACTACTTGCGGCAACGCGGAGATTGTCGTGAAGAAGACATAGACAGTTGCTACTCAGCTCTATGCATAAAAAATGTGTCCACTTTCCATGGTTAGAAATAAAGATGCAATTCAAAGGAATATGGAGCGAATCATTGAGGAGAAGAATACAATTATTCGGGGACTGACACAGTCCTTGGAGCAGTCGAAGAAGATTGCAATTGCCGAGCATGGTGGGGGAAGAAAATGGAAGAAGTGGATCTATTATGTTGTTGTTGTTGTTACGGCATCATTTTGTATTGTTGCTCCTATATAGTGACCTTATGTTGCTCTAAGAGCTCCAATCCCAAAAAATTACTTGTAGAATTTAGATTAATATGTGGATGCAGACTAGGCTAGTAATGCTAGTGATAGAAAGTCTATTTCAGGATATTGCAATTTTTTGGGAAAATCTATTATTTCATGGAAAGTTAAAAAGCAGACGACAGTCCCTCGATCATCTATAGAGGCCGAATACAGAGCATTAGCCACAGTGACAGCCGAAGTTATCTGGTTAAGAAGACTCCTAAAAGAATTTCACATTCATCAAAAAGAACCTACCATGATTTATTGTGACAATACATCTGCAATAGCATTAGCAAACAATCCTGTGTTTCATGCAAAGACGAAACACATAGAAGTTGATTGCCATTTTGTTCGTGATTGTATACAAACAAAGAAACTTACAGTACATCACATATGTACAAATGATTCAAATCCAACCATTTAAAACATGAAAAAATTATGGTTAAAATTTTTAAGACGTGACTACAAAATCTGCTAAACTTGGTCATCACATAACTTTCAAGAAAACTCATAAGACTGAGGTTTAATTTGGGACAACTTTCTTACTATTTTACTATCCATGGCACACAAAGGTTTCATTTAGGACAAAAATTTTAATTTTTTAACAAAAAAATTGCTTTAAGAAACAATAAAAAAACCATCCCAAACGAAGCCGAATAAATCTTTATTTTTAGACGTACTAAAAAGCATACAAATATAACTTTTATCAACTATTTCACTAGGCCAAATTCGGAATTACTAGAATAATAGCCTCATTTAAATTGATAAAATAGTATATAGTGATATTTTACAAAATAAAAATCAGGAATTTAGAATCATCAGTAGCAGCTGATCAAATGCAGGGTATTACAATGATATAATCAAATTGCAAGGCACTGAAGTATATACGAGGCATATCCATGGCTCAATGGATTAAACTACAAAATAAACACCACCTCTCAAGGCCCAAACAACAAGAAAGATAAACTAACCTAAGTGTTTCTGCTTAGTTCATATCAACTCTCATCCAAAATCAATCTAACCTCCTTTTAGGACTGAAAAATAAAAAAGGTCGGTCAGTCAGCCTGGCCCCAAGCATTTTGTGGACCAAACTGACAAGATACAAGTTGCATATGCTACCATAAGAAGTAATTAAAAAAAAAACTAAATGATGATGTATATAGAATCAACATGAAGTGTTCTGTATCTTTACGTTATAGTAGCCATGTTTTGATCTGTAGGCCACATAGAATCGACAAGATGTGTTCTGTATTGTTATGATTTCTAGGTTCAATTTGTTATTAGTTCAATGTTGATTTAGTGATGGATCATGTATAGCTTCAGCATCTTTGCTGCTAGGTTCCTGTATTTATTGGTCTATGGTGATATTATGGCTGGATGCACATTCGGCCCAAATAGTTGAGACATTTTTATTGTTAGTTCAGGTAGCTGGCTTTGTTTGGACTTGTGCTTATCTGATGTATGAAATTATCCCACCACCAGCCACCTTAATGCCTTGTCCATTATCCTATTCATATGAACTATCTATTGATTTTGAACGGTGATCTGTCCTTGGGACTTCTGAGATGACTGTTTATGAATAGAAAATTTAGACATTTTGCATTTTCTTCTGGTTTTTATGTGTTCGCTGGATGTTGACTTCTGAGTATGGTGCAAGGGTGGCTATCAAATTGCAGGGAAAGCCATCTTGGCATGAGACTTGTGTTTCCTATATTTGATAATCTCTCGCCTTATTCTCTTTACTAATTCCAGAGTGGCTATCAGCACATTGTTAGTGATTTTTGCAAAAATGAATGATCTTAGTCAAATCAATTAAAGTTAGGTTTTTTCTACAATGTGAATCTTACTTGATTAGCTTTTTTTGTAGTTTCAATTGCTTGCCAAGTTTATTTGATTCGAGTGATTATTCGAATATCATTCCGCATTGAATTGCCATATTTTTGGTTTACATCAAAAGAGGATAAATTCTTGTTTTAATAGGTGATGCATTAAAATGAAAATTTATAATCCAAATTCTTTTTTATGTAAGAACTCTATATAATTTCTTTTTCATCTTATCATCTTTAAATATAAAAAAATATATTTTGTTGTTTATCTGCAACACCAGAGCATATTTAAAATTTAATTTCATTATTTTCTTATGAATGTTCGACAATTCATCATTTTGATAAAAACTCTGATAGCTAATAGTACACCCCTTACTAATGTACAACAATCTATATATTGAAATTAAAGTCATCAAAAACATTCAAAATATCACATACTATGCATTTGAACAAATTTTCATTTGAGTTTAGCACTTTTACATTACAAATTATTAAATAATTAATCTTATCGTCTATTAGAGCACCATATTTAAAGTAGAATGCATGATCAAATCATCTTCAAATTTTATGAAATTTGACATTCCACTTTTTTCTTTTTTTTTTTGGATTTGTTTAAAATGAATTGTCTTGATTTTCTGAATACTTCTTACATGCGTGAAAACTAGGCCAAAATATAATTATAAGGTGAAAATATCTCTATCCATATAAAAGGATAGAGGTATATCCCTATATTTGTCGTGTGCACAACGAAAATACCAAAGTTATTGAGTACATAACAAGTGGTATTGCCCATTACCCCAAGTGAAGATCTAGGGTTGAACTAGTAATTTTCCATCAAGGATCAGAACCAAGTATTCATGCCCCTACTTAACTATATATAATGACAATAAAGAAGGGAACAAGAATAATTTTGTACAAAACTGAAGTAAAGTAGTTGTACATATCTAACAACAAAAACCACCGTTCCATAGGAAAGAATAGAAACAAAATACATTATAAATAATACCAATTGGGCAGGTCAAAAATTCCAAGGGGAATGATTATAATGACAAGAAGGAGAATATCTGGTTGGGTTCCTCTATATTTTATATTTCCATATGGCTAGGGGGTCTAGGAAGATTGATGATGCCAATTGCACTAAACAAGATTTAGCTCGCTTCAATATTAGAGAATTTTAAGCTGTCATTTTTCTTTGCCGACTCGTATATGTTGTTGGTCACGCAAGTGCTCTCTCTCCTCCAATACAACGGTTGTTGATCCTACCTCTGTATGTAAACATTAAGATAAAACCACCTCTCTCACATTGGCTCCCTCCTACAACCAGTGCGGTAAGAGCCGCTGACATCAGCCCTACTAACACTCACTTATAATCATGGAACATTCATTATTGCATTCTATCTAAAAAACAAAAATGTATCAAAAAATGCTAAAAAGAACCAAACCAAAGCAGCTTTATGATTAAGCATAAAGTTGGGGGAAACAAGGAAAAAGGGCAAAAGGAACATAGAATCAGTAGTTTTTATCATAAACAAATTAAACAAATTGATCAAACTTTATATAAAAAGGAAAATAAACAGCAAAAAAAAATGTAATAGCTATTAGGATTTGTCTCCTAAATACAGACAGATTATGTTCAATCCTCCATAAAGCAATTATCGTGTCACGCTTCCTAGACTCGGCAGTACCTGGACCGCTACCGGACGTCGGTCAGATACGGTTCGAGTCTTTTGATGCATATATACACATTAAGTCAAACTGCATTCATGCTTACCGAGTTAAAGGTGGTCTCGAATTATAAGCGTGATAGTACGGCGCATCATAGCCTATTACAGTAACCCATCTGTGCCTTAGCGACTCCTGCCTCAGTCCAAGGAGCCCCTACTACTATCATTATAAGTACTAGTTACCATTTTGGGATATGATTGACAGCACAAAAAAATTTTGGCTCATTAAGAACTGGAGAAAAAAAATTGAGGTTTTACAAGAAAAACTTTTATGTTAGGTTATATTTATCTAATCATGTTCAGATCAATAGCGACAATATTGAGGAAATCATTAATTTGATATGCAGAACACTGTGTCTCGTCACATTTTTTAGATAGCAATAATGGGGCATTGCACCCACATGATTAAACTTATGGCCCAGTTTTTTAGAAAGGTCTGGAAATCTTCATTTGTAATATGGCTCTGGGTTAAAGTTCTGTGAATTTTTCTTAGGATGACACAAATGATGAAAATCACAATCCAAAAATTTTACCAAAGATCACGGAAAGAATTTACAAAGTAGTACAACCTAAATTTCCTAGGGAGACTGCAGTTCTTCTTACACCGAAAAACTGGTATGCTCAAAATTTGCTATGAAGATAAGGTAGATTAGTCATTGTCTAATTTTCCACCATTCATGGCTATGTGAGTAAAGATTGAAGTTCCTAATTGATAGCTTCAAATTGGATCCTTTGACAAAGAAAAAAAAATCATGTTTTAAAACGTCATTGAGATGATGGCATTAGATGATATGTGCATGCATGGGATGCACAAACCATGATGTTGATCGCAATCTAGTGCGCACACAAACCATAGAGAGAGATTGATTGAGAGTACTAACCTGCAGATCCTTCAAAGTATCTGTCAGGGCCCTCCAACGAAACAAACATTCGCTTTTGTACTGCCTCTTTAAATATACGACCACCATCATAACGAGGCTAATATACTACTCAACCTGAATTGCGCATTAACTCATTCATTGCCGCGGCTCGACGCAGCTCTTTCGATTGAAGACCAACAAAAAATTTTTCATTGCTCTCCGCTATAGATTACCTATTGATCACCATACTTTACACCTAAGCCAATGATTTTTATAATAGTATACGATCACTCTCTTAATTAACCAAGTAAAGGATATAAGAATTAATAAATAATAAATTCATTGATAATCATTTCACTTTTAATTTTTTAGATTCCCCCCCCTTATGAAAAATCAGCTTAACTTCTATATTTTTTCCTATAAATAAATGATAAACTTAAACATGTCAAGAAAAAATAACAATTAGACACGGAAAAACACTTTTTAAACATTTAGAGATATTGGCATTTTTCGGTAGAAGCCAAGCCTGAGATAAATTAGGAACAAAGAAAATAAACTATGTTCGTTAGTCTCAGAATTCTACAATAGATATATGAATTTTCTCAGATCAAAGTATTTGCAGATATCTTAATGTCAATAACTATTACATCAATTATGCAAAAAAATAAAAAATTATAAAAGAGAGATTTGTACACATCACAAAAAATTTTCTCATTTACCAAAATTAATACAAAGATTTTTAAAATAAATGACTAAACCCATGAATTTGTGCTGGTTGTGACCAAACTATTGGAAATTTAATGAAAATGAAAAATATGAGATTGGGACTTTGTGCTTTTTGAGATTTTTGTTGTATTATTAAAAATAGATGTAGTTTGATGTTCATTTTTTAAATAAATAAAATTTAGATGTTACGTATGTCATCACAACAATATATAAAAAAATAAAAAAAAATAAAAAAAAAATTATCATAAAAATTAGCTTAGATATAAAGTTTTGAGATTTGAAAAAGATATGGAGGGGGCTCATATGGATTCTATAAGGGAACAAGTGCAGAAATTGCTGACTGAAACTGAAATTTCAGCAAGATTGAATCTAAAATAGAGAAGAATCTGGTGGCAAAACACTTAAAAAAGCTGATGAAATATGGAAGAAGACAAATACGATAAAATGGATCTTCTATTGGAGAGGAAGATCCAGCTCTCCCAAATCTGTAGGTGCCCTTAGAGCCCAAACAAAAAACTAATCAGGAAATTTCAGCAAAACAACAAGATGAAAAAAAGCAAACCTTAGACATAATTCCCTCTTAAACAAACATTAATCCCCTTCTATTTGAAATTTCCCTCCTAAATCCCCCCTTCTCTCTCCTAATTCCCCCTAATTAAGCTTGTGGGCCCCACTTGGATTGGGGTGGCATTGATGGGGGGAAACTTACCCTGTTCCACCTCCTGTAAACCTAAACCAGTCCTAGTTGTACCGGCTAGACCCAATCCAGGGACCGGCCTATCAATACCCCCCCCCGGGGCCGGGCCTTCAAACCCCCCCCCCCCCCCATGGAATCACGTTATCCTCAAAGGTGAAAGGAGGGAAATTGATGCTTTACCCTCCCATATGGCTCTGTGGCATCATAGTCAGATGGGTTCTTCCACTTAGGGGCTGTTTGGTTGCCTGAAAAAGAAATGTAGTGTAAAGTAAATGCAGTAGTTCATTCTGAATACTTTGCACCTATTTGGTTGTTTGCAAAATAAATGCAAGAGAACTGTTTCCCTTGTTTGGTTAGGTAGATCTAGAGTAAAGTAAAATCGATTTTTTTTTAATAATTTGAAAAAAAAACTATGAAAACTCATGCATCCATCTGTTAGTATACTTTATTAGGACAATTTTCTTATTGCTAAATAGTTTTTGAACTTAACTCTTGTTTCTTGTTTAACTAAGCTTTATTTGAGACAATTTTCTTATTGCTTTCTAAAACACCTTTTTAGCACAAATAATTCTTGAAGTTAAAATTTTTATATTATAAACTTGCTTTAGAAAGCAGGGAAAAAACCATTCCAAATGAAGACTAAAACTTTATTCGACTTACCAATTATTTAGTATCTATCCAACTTAACTAGAAAACACTTGAATCTAAATCTACAAGAGACTGATCAAGTGAATATGCACATACTTATATTTAGATATTTGAAGTATACTCGAACTATATGGGAGTGATATCATTTTTCAGTGAAGAGTGAAGCTTGAAATCTAGCTTCGAGGATATTTTTTTACCAGCCTTTCTAATATAACAAAAAATAAGTTACAAATAGGTTTGGTCCCCATTAGTATACACTTCTTTATACAATTTGGCATTATTATGTATTCCAAATGTTCAACATTGCCCATTTCAACTAAAGCCAATGAAGTACGAGCAAGCGACAATGCCAATTGGCAATCAATGCAAATGAGAGAATGAAAAACAAATATGAGATATGAGTACCAAGAATAGGTGGATGAAAGAAAAACAATGTCAATGCCCCTCATTACATTATGTACAATTCTAATTTTTATTTTGCAGACCAAAGTGGTCAGTGACCTATTTATTATGACCCAATTTAATCTTTCTTTTAGGATCACATGCTATTGTATACTCCAAGACGGAATTAAATTTATACTATTTATACTTCCATACAATAACTTTCAAGCTAAAAATATTTGAATTTAATTAATACATTCATCAAATGCATCTATAAAACTGCCAATGCTACTTAAATACCAAAAGCTGGCCCAATAAAAACTATGTAATGTTAACTCTGGAGATCAAGGAAAACCAACATCCTTCATACTACCAAAATGCAGGAAGCAAGAGATGGTGCTGTATTCTGTAGATCATTCCTGCGTCAAGACCATTAGAAGAAAGGACGTTGCCCATCAGGGATAGAATCATAATCTCGTAGCAGGCTTGATAGGTTTTCATTTGTTACAGGCTTCATCAGCTTTCAGCGAGACCTTTCAAGCTTGCTTAATACGATTTCTCATCCCATTTTACTAATGGTTCAGCTTCTCATCTCATGAATAATATCACAGAACCCTTTACCCACGTATTTTGTAATCCATGCTATGGTTTTATTTTCCGAACTGTAAATTGCTCTGCAACAACATAACTCTTATAGCTTCAGAGATTGTCAATAAGAAAAAAAATAGCTATTTATACTTTACTAACTCTGCATGAACACATAAAATAGAATTAGTCCAATTTTCATGAAGATATCCGGCTTGAGAGTAGAAATTAGACGGTCCACATACAATGAATGCGTTTTCTGTATGAAAAAAGAGTGAGTGGAAGAAGATGCGCTTCACCACCTTTTCTTCGCGCCTTCTACAATGCAGTTTGTTCTAGTTTTTCTAGTCGCATAGCGATAAATCTGGAAGATTAACAACTTAGTGAGATTCAGTTCTTGGCATCTGATCTTTGTGAAGTGTCACGTCACTTGTTGGTCCTGATTTTATGTTTGATGCAAAAATCTTCTTTTTTCTTTGTTCTTCTGTTTCGTATCTGGTTTCACCATTTGAAGTTCGAACAGCAACTTCCGATCGGAGGGTAAAGGCCAGAAGCAGTGTGAAAAAGGCCAGCATAAAAGAGATACTGGAGGGAGAATGAAAAAGAACTCGCGAAAGGTAGAAAGTTTACCTTCAGAGATAGTCGAGCTGCCTCCTGACTTCAGATGAAATATGTCAAACTTCGATCGGACAGACAAAGGAAAGTCGTCGAAGAGGAGGGAAGTGAACCAGAACGAAGGAGCCAAAAAGGCCTCTCGTACAATCTTACACCTCCTGCGAAGCAATGAAGAGCGACAGCAATGGACGCAGGGATTTCTCTTCGATGAATTTATAACCCCGCTCATATGAGCTGGTTTTTATATTCGCACGAAACAGCCCCGCTATTACACGCCAATGCTTCTGAGTGTTTCTATTTGTTCCGCTCAAAATTAACCAAACAATCAAATTAGTAAATTCCAGTGTAATTAATTTACTTTACACTCCTAATTCAGACAACCAAACAACCCCTTAATCAACACTTCATTGGGCTCTCTTTCTTCCTGTCGTACCCCTTTAAGCTCTAGTGGTTCCAAAAACCACCACTAGATCCTCTGTCAGCGGCCCTGGTAATTCTATAATAGTTGCATGATCCCCCACAGCTCTCCTCAATTGTGATACGTGGAACAGTGGGTGTATGAAAGCGATCGAGGGTAACTTCAAGAGATAGGTCACTACTTCAATCCTCTCCAATACCTGATAAGGGCCAAAATACCTCGTGGCTATCTTTTCATTTCTTCTGTTGGATATTTTCCTCTGTTGGATATTTTCGTCTATCTGTAGGGTCGCTACTTTCAAGATAACTGCTCTAAAGAGTCCTAGAAAAGAAAGTAGTTAATAATACTTATACTCAAATAATTAAGAAAATGTATACAAGAGCTTTTACTTGTGCTCAAACACAAGGTAGTATGACCAAACCACCTTACTATGGGAGCAAAAGGAGATTCAAAGTGGTGTTAGTGCAATACCTAGAGGAGAGGCTCCAGGGAGTGGATGTAGGTCAAGTTGACCGAACCACTATAAAATATGGTGTATTCTTTCTGATTATTTTCCACAATTTATTTTTACTACGATTAAATACATTGGTGAAATCTCTTATTAGTCATTTTGATTATTAGTTTAATTTGTTTCCCCTACACGATATAAAAAGGTTGTCTTTTAGTGAAAGAAAATTTTTATTATCCAATTCCCCCCCTCTTGGTTAGTCTCGTGACTAGTTCATAAGGACTTTACAACCCTAACTAATTTTCATATAAAAAGGTTCCCTTCCACTTGTATTAAAAGAAAGAGTGAGGTGCAAACACAGACTAACAAAGAGATGCATGACCACGAAAGGCACAATGGAGAACTTACTATTCTTGAAAGGCCATCGATGAGGCAAAGTTGAAATATGTTTATTAACTTGTCTGTTGCAAAAAATGTTGAATGACGTAAACATAAAAGAAGAGAATGTGAGGCAACTAGAAGAACTCCATTGGAGACAACGGCCATGGAGGAAGTTGTTGATAAAACCTTTATAACTCATCAAAATATTGAAGAGAACATGAAGCTTATAGAGGATGTATGTAAGGACTTGTTGTGCCATGTTTAAGGTGAGTTTGAAGTGACTGTGTTGTAAGATTTTATTTGTTTATGCTTTATGGAATGAAGTCTTTTGTTTGAGATCATATTTATATTTATATTGCACTAATTTGGTATCAGCGATTTAGGTTGTCGAGCGAGTCTTCCTTTTTTTTAAAAAAAAATGGATAGTCAAAATAATCAACAAGCAGATTGGCAATATATGTTTATGAAACAAATAATTAACCTACAACAACAAATGAAAGAAATGACTAATATCATGGTTGCACTAAATTCATAAATCAATTCTATTTTGAAACAATATGCGGGAACCAACAAGGTGACATCTATATTCCAACGAGCAGATTCTAGGTGTCTGCAAAGCTCATATTGGAGAACGCTTATTAATGAAGTTGG
>NW_021319407.1:0-2329 GCF_001605985.2 Dendrobium catenatum
TAAAGGTCTCAAAGCATGAAAAAAAAGACTCACATGCCCCTTGGGCTACAACAAACACTACGCCTTCATAAGGCGAAAAAGTCACTAGTGCATAAAATAAAAGATACATGAAATAAAATTACATAAAAATGACATGACAATATTAAATATATAAACTCCCGATTGTAGCCGTCGATCTACGATTCCCTCGCCGATAAACCTGCCTAAAATGTCTGTCGATGACCTCATCACTACAGTTGGTAGAAGTTGTTATAGCTTTTGTAGGAACCAAATCCATGATTCATTGCTCTCCGATTCCACCACTGAAAGAGCTAGTGAAAACAATCCGCCATTTCCATCAATGTCTACAGCTGCCAAGAGGGTCCCTCGATACTTCCCAAGCAAGTATGCCCCATACATGCTCAACACCGGTCTACAGTGTTGCCACCCATATATAGAAGGACCAAATACTCAAAAAATTGCCTTGAAGCGTGCGGGAGGTACGACATGAATATTATATACAGTGCTTGGTTGGGATAACCTTAAGGCTTCCATAAAACAAAAAAGAGAATTATAAGATTGTTCGTAGCTATCAAAAGTGGCTTCAATAGCTTTTCTACGTGCGTCCCATGCCTTCATATATGAAATCTTAATGTCAAACTTTGACTCCATTCTAGCTATAATCTCCTTCGGCTTCATGTCGAGTTGTTGTCTAATTATAGGAATGATTTTCCTGCATATAAATTTTGAGGTGCAATTATGATGTCCACTAGCCAAAATGAGGTGGGTGCATGTATGTGGAGGTCCACATGTAGATATTTTCCATAACCCACCTAGTCTTTTACTACGTGCAGCATGTAAGCGCCAAAGGCGGGGACGATCAGGATTCTCATGTTGAGCACAAATGATACTCAATCGGCTTTTGTTGGATGTTGAATTTAAAAATTGAATATTGTGAAGGATCGAACAACCATTAACTGCGACTTGCAAATCTACTTTTGTATGAAAGATCTGACCTTCATATAACTCTATTGGAGTAGTAGCTTCTATCGAGCTAACAATGTTAACACATGGCGCATCAAAATTTTCATCATCATCCCCATGTTGAGTTGTCCGAACAGTTTCGACAAAATCGTTATTGATATTCATGCCATCAATCCCATCACGATTTTGTGTTGCGTGATCTTCAATGAACACTTGCCCATTACATTCCATATTGTTAAATTGTTCCATAGATATGTGGGAGTCCAATATTGGGCTACCATCATTCGATGAATTAGTCTTATCGCTATTCATCATTTCATATCCTTCATCTTCATTTTGTGAATTACGCTCCATGCAAGGCACTGAGGGGTTGATATCTTCTGCTTGTGTATAATTAGTTGTGTCGCAATATGGATGTTCCCCACCACTTTGTCTAGGTTGAACTCTTGGAAGCTGTCGTGTTGAATTACTAGGTTGCTCCCATAAACTAAGACGACCATCTAAATCATCTTCAACATTTCTCGGAATATCTCTTACACTAGCCATAAAGGATTCAGATGTGCGAGTGGGCCTAATACATAAAAGTTAAATTAGGTTTAAGGACAAGTTCAGTCAAACGGTCATGAAATACAATGGTTGATACTCACATGTAAGCTTCAACTGGTGGTGCAGCAACCTCGATGGGTGAAATTTTCTCAACCTCCACATATACAACAACAGCTTGTGTTCTAGCCTCCATCAACATGTATTCACAGACCTCATCATCGGTGACATGAATCGCACAAAATCCACCATTATTTCGAAGACGACATGTGAGGTTAATAGTGGTTGTTGAATTTATTCTAAGTGCACGCATAATTCTTCGTTTTATCATTTCAAGGGAAATAATGTCATCGATAAGGAGCGGTCTTATCCTCCCGCCAATATAACTTGGTGTGAATTCCCCCGAAATATGTAACTTTCCATCAAAATACAGCATCAATCGAGACATACTATCAAGATAAGAAAAATTATATAATTACTTAGTTTATGTTATAAAGTTTTATTATCATCAATACAAATCTCTAATCATATCTCAATGAATTTTTACTGGTCTATGTTATATACAAATTTTGATTAATACATCATTATTTACATAATACATCTATGTATTCAACATCTTAATTAAATATTAGTTAACTACTAATTTGGTGTGTTTACATCTAGGTATGGACTACTTATGTTACTTGTTCACACAATATATCCTTACAAAAAATAACATAGTTACTGTAAATTTTTCATTCAAGTTAATTCATGTAATTCTTATTATTCTAATTATTTATTAATTGAATCATTTTCATTTATGATTATTATATCAACATAATTT
>NW_021319407.1:7075-39346 GCF_001605985.2 Dendrobium catenatum
GCTTACGCCTCACACCGCCTCGCCTCACGGACGAAAAACGCCACGAGGCTTATTTACGCAATTTTAAACCTTGATTCATATTAGTTTTTAGACGCTATGTAAGCTGATTTAGCACCTTTACCAAGTATATGACGCAGTCCTTTTATTGTGAAATCATGAGCATTAAAGCAGTCGCTCATATTCATTTTTGATTAATTACCAATTATTTCTTTGTCTAAATCTGCATGTAGTTTAAGAAAAGGGATTATATTTCCATTGGATCTTTGAACTCAGAAGAAAATTGCAGAACCTATCTGAAATCATTGGATAATGAACAAGAGTTTTCTAAGATGGGGCAATCAAAGTTACTTTCCAGGCTTTCAGCACATGAAGCTTCTACTACACCATCTGCAGCTGCAAAGACTTGCAATGAAGTTCAAGGTACAAGAAGTTGTTTTTATCTTTCTAAATTATTATTCATATACTTCATAATTGATGATGCGTCTGGTGGAGACAATTTTTCAGATAACTGTCTTAAGTTTCAAGATGCAAATGCTGCTGGGGCTGACCAACTGTTGGTGACAGATAATGGCATTTCCGTTGGAGCCATTTTACAGTCCAAAGAGGCATTTAAAGAATCACAGGAGGGACCGAAAGTTGCTGCATCAAATAATATTGAAGGATTGCATTATGACATTGTCAACATGCTCCACAATGATGCTGATATGTCGGTATCAGATGTAAGTCAGGTAAACCATACTGATTATATTTGTTTCAATAGTTGGGCTGCAGTTTTTTCTCTCTCTCTTGATCTCAATTATAGAATTGACGTTTCAGGTATTTGTTGCTCTGTTCAAGATTGTAATTGTACTTACAAATAAATGACACTAACATAGGTTAATTGTGTGAAGAATGTAGAAATGCCTTTGCCAATTGAGGAACAGATTGGCAGTATTTCGGCTCCTCAGGATTCTCTTACTTTTGCTTCAATAGCTGACAAGAATAATGGTGACTTCTGAGTTCATTAGTTCATTTGGAATTTATTTAACTAGCTTAAGTATGTATTATTGCATCAACTGCTATTTTTCTGTTTACATAGTTTGTTTCTTTCAGGACATTCCTTTCCTGAAACTGAGACTTTTCAGCTTGAGAATATCACCCCTACCGAGCCAAGGTACTTATTTTCTGGCTTGTATGACCTTCGTATAGCCTTCAGATTTTTTTTTTCTTGACCAACTTCCATATAAATTCGGAAAATTGAGTTAAGCAGGTAGTTATAAAAAATCCAACCACCTTGACATGGGTTCTCCTTATATTTAAGAGAGGTGGTATCTTAATGGGCCCCTTATATCTAGGGTCTCGTGGAATCTAAGGGTGGTTATCCTTTAATGCCTGCCCTCCCCCTGCTCTCTTACTTTTTTTCCACTCTTCATAAATTCCTCGTAAAGTCACCATAAAAAACTCTTCAATGTCCCTAATTAAATTGCAACAATTAAGGAATTATCTCATAACCAGCGGCCTTTTTTATTTGTATTTAATTCTCTCTCTCTCTCTCTCTCTCTCTCTCTATATATATATATATATATATATATATATATATATATATATTCCTATAAGCTCTTTGATTTTCTTTAATACCAACAACAAATTCCATCTCATGGAATACTATCCCTTCCATCAATGGTGCAAATTTGAAATCTCACCAACTCCTATGATCTATTTTTTACCTTAACATCTCTAGATGAATCTCACAATTTTTCCATCAAAGCCCAGGAACTCTTGATCTTGATGCTCATGCTATCTTTCTCAACAATAGTAATTGAAGGCTGCAGCTATATAATGGACTTGATGCTCAGCATTTTTCTTGTTTTCTAATTAAAGGAAAGGCAGCACTTCTATAATGATTGGCTTGCAGATCATTTCAAAGATTTCATTTGGATAAAAACCTACAAAATTGTATGAGATTTTAATTTTGATGAAGTTAATTGTGATGGATTTACGCCACAATGTGTTTTTAAGTTTTTTCTCATGTAAAATTTTAGAGAGAAGTTTATTTTTGGACTTTGATGTTTTAAGAAGCGGGAACAACCCAACCATAAAGAGTTTTGGTCCTTTTTCCTACTGTAATAAGATTTAAAATCACAATCTATATGACAGATTTTTTAACACAAGCGGTTAGTTTTTGGAGTATTCAATGTAAGAATGTTAAAATCAAAATATTATTTTAGATAGTTATGGTCAGATTATAATTTACCTTAGTCTACCTTATCCTGAAAAATAAATGCTGGTTATTGTGAGTTAAAAATCATGATAATTTCAAATAAAAATGTTAAACTTTAATTTAAAAATTTTTTAAGGTGGTGATTTAACTCTTCCTAAATAGAAAAATTCAGACTAAAATTGATTGCAAGTTTATTTAAACTTGATGCTTTTTTTAAAAAAAAATATTATTTTAAAAATTAAAATAAAATTGTGATGTTGTCCTCAAGCTAGATTGAAAGATTGAGAATTTGTATGGTTAATATAAATATTATAAATTATATATAATTTATTTATGCTCTCCCTTTCAAATTTTTTTTTAAAAAAATGCTATTGCTGTTAGCCTGCAAAACTTCTATCATAACTTACGTTTTCATTTCTATTTTTGGTCCAATGCTTATAGGCATTAGCAGTTTCTTTATCAGGATTTGAAAATAATGCTGATTATGTCACTATTGTACTTTTTTTTTTTTTGGTTTCAGCTTAAATAAAAACTCCGGTGATGAGATGAAGTTCCAAGCCACCAATTCTATGCAAGTAGATGTTGACCCTGCGTTCAACAATACACATCTAGTTACTGGTATATTGAACTTTTTTCTTCTGCTTGCTGATCTGGATTTATAGCCACCAAGGGTTTGATTATGTAGCTGTATTTTTAATCTGTTACTGTAAATTATACAGTTTTTGGAACTTAATGTGATTCTTAGTTTACCATTGTTGTTTGGATTATGGTGCTATACTTAAAAAATCATCTGTATAAGCTAGTCATTACATCTATATGCAACCAAAACATCCAATCATTTCCATCCTTTTTACACATCCCATGTCTTCATTAAGGAAGCTCTTGGTTAAAATATACAAGCTAGTGAAGATGAAAAATATGCTCCTCTTTGAAGGTATGTAGGCTGCTATTGTTGAGTCTATACAGTGTAGCTCTAGGTTTCATCTTGAGCAATCACTCGCTCTGTTAGGTTTCTTCTCTCAGCGCCACATAATCCCTCATAACTTTTCTATTCCACGCATACTCTTCTAAATCTCACATTGCTACCTATTATGACCTTAGTCCTCATTGAACATCAGTAATTGTGGCCCAGTTGGGTTTATGGGACAGGCCCTGAGTTTTTGAAAAACTTTGGCCAGACATGGCCTTGTTTAAAGATCAGCCTTTATAAGAGGAAGCTGGAAGCCTGGAAGTGAAATTTATATCACAAAACACGATCCTAGTGTATTCAAGTAAGCAGAAAACTGAAACCGAGTCAACTCTTAATCCTGAATGTTTTGTCCACTATAAACCAACTATAGTTCAATCTGACCTGATATTGGAGAATTCTCTTATTCTCCAATGACTTAGTTACTCGTTAAGTAATGGCAGATATACTTGTGTCCATAGGTAGACCATCTCCTCCTACATCTGTGGTAGAATTGGTTATCCTCAACTATGTTAATTATATAAGATTTTGCTTATTTAAATTTGGGTAAAATCCTTTCATCTCTTCTCATTTGAAATCCTATTTCTCTCTCTCTCTATATATATATTCTTTTTATCTGCTTCGTGTTCGAACATTTCTTTCTTTTGCGTTTGTTATTTGCAGATTCAGAGCTACCAGATGAGAATCCTCAAACCCAGGATGAAGCAATTAATAGATCAGGAGAAAAAATTGAGACCAGTAGGTAATATTCATTCATCAGTTGATTGATTCTAATTGCCGCATCAATTGGATTTGTATTATGACCAGTTTTCTATGTACTGCAGTAATTTGGCAGAAACCCTAAACAATGTGAAATCTGACCTTGAGTCAACTAGCAATGGAGATCCAACTGCGACCAGCTCAAGCTATGGTGGTGCTCCTGCTGCAAGTGTCTCCGAGGGGACCCTTGAACCGGTGAGTGATGTTTCCACTGGGATCCGTATAACTCGAGCCAGCACAAATTCAAGCAAGGCCCATAATGGTAATAACACAAATTATGTTGAGCCAATGCAGACTGGACCTCCTGAGCCAAGCAGAGGCAGCAAACGCAAAGCCAAACAGGTTAGGCAAAAGAAATGGAGGGGCTGAGAGATGTGCTCATAACCTATAATTTATTGTTATTTATCAGTTTAGGAAGCGTAATTTGTGCCAGTATTCTTGTAGCTTTTCATTTTTAGGTTATTGAATGAAAGATCTCAAACATTGTTGAGATGGAAATTAGTTTGTATCTCACCGTTATAGTTGTCCTTTTTTTAAATTCTATTTATCATACATTAGTTTTGTGGAAAAATAGAATTGAGTTTGCTGTAGAATATTTACAAGTGAAATGCTTTTCTCTATTAGAATGCATGTAGTTGGCTATTTTATAATTTTAAATTTAAATATATTTATCATTTGTTTTAAATTACATATAATATACATTTAGTTTATATATAAATTTATTAAAGTTTAGATGTTGTTGTTGTATAAATTTATAAATTTAATATAAATAATTTTATCTGAAAATAGAAATTCCTTGACTTATAAAATATCAGACTGAAAATTAGATTGATTTGGACAAATCACAAAGGAATTTCGATCTAGAAGCCAAAGACCAGCGCGACGATGACGAAGAATGTTAGGAGGAAGGTAAATGGCAGGCAGGAAGTGACTTCCTTTGCCAGTTTTTGTTGGCCTAACAAATTAACATGTTCTAAATCAACGGATGCCACTAAGTGGCCGGTGGAACCTGACGACTTCAACTGTGCAACAAGTCAAATCTCAATATGCTTCTTTTTTAACTATTAAAATTAATCATTTAATTTCTTTTATATATATATATATAGTATATTAATGATCTTATTAATAATAACAAATTTATTCATATTTTTTTAATCTAAATTATTCATATTTTTTTTATATCTAAATTATTCATATTTTTTATAGATAACAAAATTAAATTTTAATTTAACCGACCCGAAATATTATTTTGATACTCTTAAATATATCAATATTAAAATTTCTTCATTTTCATAGAATTATATATATATTTCTCCAATTAAGAACATAAATAAATTTTTGTATAATAAGTATAATTTGTTCTTTAAGTGCACTATCAATCAGAAAGTTTAGATAAAAAATGATTTAACCTTTTTTAGTTATAATTAATGTTACTTAAATAAAAAAATGATGTTAGCGAGTGTGCATTAAAAAAAGCGAAAAATGAAATGGGGCAGCTTTTAGTATATGTCGCTTTCGTTTAGAGAACCGTCGTCGACGCCGATTATTGATTTAGATTAGCTTCCCCGGAATTCTTCAGGTTTCTCATTTCAGAATAGATGCGACGACTGCGGGGGCTGTTCTTGCGTTTATGATTCAGGTTTAAGTGCAAACAAACTTCTTTGAATTACGAGTGTGATTTTCTAGGGTTTTTGTGTCAACAATCCTCTGTTTCATGTAAATTGAGTTATTATTAAAAGAACGTTAGTTTTTGCTGTTAGTTATGCAATCAGATTAATGCTAATTTCTGAGTCGCATCATTTTCCCATTTTGGTGATTGATTTTGCAAAAGTGTTTGTGATGCTCTGGAACTGTTGCGATCGAACTTTCAAGGAACTGTTGTGATCGAAGCTGAATTGAATTTGTTTTTCGGCCTTGATGGATTTTGGCTTGATCTTCCTACTTCTTTAGACAAAAGCCGGTGTTTGAATAGTGCTTCTAGTATTTGAAGTGCTTGGGATTCTGTTGTAAACTATTTTTTCATTGAGATTGAATTTTGTTTTGTTTCAGGTTCTTATTATTTGGGAATCATAAAGCGAATTTTGAAAATTGTAACCCTATGAGGTTGCTTTACTTTTCTCCAAGATTAAACATAGTGGTCTTCGTCACTGTAGCTGTGGGATTAGTTACTTTTTCTTCATATTTTATTGATGGCAACATTTGGGGCACAAATCATAAGTTTTATCCTGTATCTAGGGTTCCGATTAAGGGGCCTGGCAAACCTCCAATATTTGCTTATTGGATTTCTGGCACCAAGGGTGATGGAAAGAAGATTTTTAGGCTGCTGAAAGCTGTCTATCATCCAAGGAATCGTTATCTTTTGCATCTTGATGCAGGGTCCACTGAATCTGAAAGGAGAAACTTGGCTAGATTGGTTCAATATGAGAAGATTTTTCAAGCTTTCTCAAATGTTGATGTAATTGGGAAGGCTTATGCGGTTGATCGAAGTGGGTCTTCAGTGGTTGCTGCTATACTTCATGGAGCTGCAGTTATGCTCAAGATTTGGAATGATTGGGATTGGTTGATCACTTTAAGTGCTTTAGATTATCCCGTTGTTACTCAGGATGGTATGAATTTCAATTCTCATCAGTTACATTTTAATATTGTTTTTGGTGGTATTAATTTCTATAGCATTTTCAAGCTATGAATTGAAATCTTCCACTCCTTGAGGACTTGGCCGGATTTATACTAAAACTAATAGCTAATATCATGGTGAAATTGTCCCTAGAAAATTTCATTACTCGTATGTTGTGTTGCAAGTTGATATGCCTGCAGTTCTTAGGTCTTGAATCTTCTTTCAAGCCTACTCAACCTAAATTCATTCCACAATTAATTACAATGATTGATGAAGGGTGGGTAACTTGACCTTCCCCATCTAATATACCTTAAAAGCTTTAGTTCAAATATTGAGGCTAGTTTCTGCCTACGTCGGTTATTTTTGAATCACCTACAATGTAAGATTGAACCTTTTGTTCTTATTCAAGTCATTTGATAAGTTTGAAACTTTATTCTTGTTCTTATAGGCTCCAAAAATTTGCGCCTCAGCATTACTGAGAGAGTTTTGTACGTTATGTGTAAAATTTTCAAAAGGTAAATAGGATTGCAAATAAGATAGTACTTAGAGATTCCACCCTTATTTTGTGAGGTTTTAAAGATCTTGTTTTAAGTTTACCATAGACACAATCCCCTATAGTTAATGATCCGTCTTGATGATAGAGAATTTTCAATTAAGGTTAGCGTTAAATAGATACTAAATGCTTAATATATAGCAGCAATAATTTTTTTATTTTAAGACTAGGCAAACGATGTAGTTGACCTAATTTGACTGAACGATTCTTGTAAGCAGCTCCGAGTTGTGTCATTCAATTGGACCCTATATACCTGGGGTAGATTTTTATCTAAGGGGACACATGGAAGTTGACTTTAACTAACAAAGGGCTTTATGCCCTATCAAGTTTACCCTATAATTTATAACTTAAGAGAATGAGAGCCATTGTGAAACATTCAGGCTATGATCATAATCATAATTTAATGGTGTTATTTCACATCGAAATCACCTGGTCAGAGGGTCTTGGTCAAAAATTTTATTTTGTGACAAAATCATTTGCACCGTAGACAGATGCCACGCCCTTGCTATCATGGGATCTTTTGAGAGTGATCTTAGTAATTTGCTTAATAAGAGTTTAACTCTTTCTAAGCTGAGGTTATTCTTAAAATTATCACTCGTGTCAAACTATTGTAATGAAATATTGATTTTGGGTATGAGGTATACTTGGAGTATTTTGAATTTTGAGTTTTTTTAAAATTTCTTTGTAATTTTGCTTGAATTTGAACCTGAGGTGATTTATATATGGATTTGAGGACATTTTGAGAAAGGGAGTTCCCTTCGATTGAAATTTATGTCAACATAGTCGTTTTCTGGGTATTTGAATATTTTATTTTGTTACTTGAACTTTAGTAACTATGCTTGTTTTCTCATAGAGAATAAAGTTAAATTATTAATTTTACAAGCTACCATATGAGCGGGGTGACCGTATGTAATAGCCAAATTTTTATTTTTGAAAATTTCTATGCGAGCGCTGCAACGTTGAGGTTAGCGATGCCCTGACATTGACCTCTCGAGTTTTTGGGAAAAAATAGGTTTTGGGTGTGCACTGTGGCACTGGATTTCAGGTGAGGATATTTTTGGAGAATCTGAAAGATTTTTTGGGAGCGCAACGGTACAAGAAAATCGAGCGCCGCAGTGTTAAGTAAGAATAGCGGTTTTTAAATTAATAAAATATATTTGAGTTCAGTAATTTGAGTTTTAGAAAATTAATATCTCACAAATTGATAAAAATATATTTTCTCTCAACTTATTAAACTTTTATCATGTAATTTTTCATGTGTGATAAACATGATTTTTATGAGCTTTTTGACTGAAATATTATTGAATTTCACTAGCTAAATTGGTAGTTATGAATTTCTAAAATTAATGAATGGTGTATAGATTTCATTGTGTTTCATTGATTGTTATATTTCATACATTATATTGAATTGCATAGAAAAAATGATATGACTGTTGTATGATAAATTTGACATTTGCATATAGCAAGAAAGGCTTGCAACATTTATACTCTGTACATGAGGTGGGTTGACAGACTTTCCTTAAAATAAATTTTTGTGAGGTAATCTGAGATGTTAGTCTGTAACTGATTGACTGATTATGCTGATGAGTAGAGAGTAACAACTCTTTATTGATTTATTGAAAGTCACTTGTTAAACTAAATGAATAATATAAATAATTAAAAGATGTGATTGACAGATAATGATGAATTGATGTGATAGATGAATGATAGATGGAACAATGAAAACACCACATAAAAGCTAAATGTCATGCCATATTACATAAATTCATATAATATTGATGCTTACATTGACATGCATACATGGTAGTATATGGAGACTGATACATATAACATTGCATATATGAATGATATGATAAATGCACTCATAGAAATGGTAGTGATTGATCATACTGATGCAATATTTACATGTGACTGTAATATTGATAGAAGTATTCATGATTCATATGCAACATACAATGGAGATAATGGATAGCGTTGTATTGATTATCTTGATATATTTTCTTTTCCTGTATATGATATTGATTTATGGATTTTAGTCTAGTGATTTCTGAGTTTTTCTTGTGTACTGATCATATTGATTCATAACACTAGTGACTGATCGTTGTACATCCTAATATCTACTAGTTTTACATTGATTCAAATGAGCATACATATTGATTGTCGAGACCTTGCATTGGAAGCTTTGGTAGTGTTTTAGGGTTCTGCTGGGTTTTGTAAGTTTATTATATGGATTTTATTGATTTCAGGTCAAGAAATGGATCAATATTGTACGGAGTAAGGTTGATCAGAATTCTCAGGTTTCCTTTGGTGTTATATTTTGTTTTATTCTTTTGTAGTTAGAAGCTTAGTGAGAGAGATTGATGTTGTAAGTGATCTCCTTGCTATTGTAAATTAGATTTTTATAAATTAAATAGTAAAAGATTTTTATGTATAGAAATCACTTCCTTTAGTTTTTTTTTATTTAAATGAAAATTAGTGATTTTGATAGGTTAATTAAGAGATAAAAGTTGTCATTCTTCTAATTTTAGTCTTGTGGCATTAACCTAAAGAGTTTGTCTTATGTTATGTATTTTCTTCATAAAAGATATTGAAGGTCTAATGTGAATGTGAAAAAAAAAACTTTATGGATTTCATATTTGATTTATATATATTATTCATAGGATCAAGCTTTGTCGACTCGAATCCTTGCAAGAAAGATGATTGAACTTGAAATATGAGACTTACGAATTTGCCCATAAGCAGAGCAACCAGGTCAAGAGCATGCTCACGTGCTAGTGAATTTAACTCGGGAAGAAAGAGTTTGTGAGTTTCAAATATTATCACATACTTTTTGGGCCGATGGTACACTTATCATGGTGACAGAATTCATAATTGTATTACTTTTAGTTCGTACATTAATTTCAGATAGTAAAATATGAGCTTTTAATGTATTTGTTGGAGAACATACGAATGAGTTTAATTTTGAAAAGAGAGTTTGTGAATTTTAAAAAATAATTATAGTTTTTACATAGCCATTACATGTCTTTTGAAGCTGGAGAAATTTAGTTTCTTTTCATTTCTATCATGCACAGCATTATGATCACGGGGTTTGAACATAGCACATTTATCATAACACATGCGACAATTTATTTTAGGTGATTTGAAATATCTTGCACACTCTTTGAAATATTTGCAAGCATGGCCTTAAAATATTTGCAAGCATGATTTGATATATCAAGATGTGCCTCAGCACAATTTTGTTCTTTTAAGTCTCAAAGTCTACGCAATGAGAGCTGGGATTGAGGCGTACGCCTCAAGTTCACTGAGGCACGTCTTGAGGCGTGCCTCGCCTCATATTTTAGAGGCTTCCTCCTCTTAAAAAAAAAAACCTAGCCTTATATATATATATATATATATTCGGTTCGCCCCCCACCCCCACGCTTCTTCGGTCATTTCCGAACCGAAACAAGGTTTCTTCTCCCTTCTTCTTCGAGTGACATTTTCCCCTCTTCCTTCCATTTGACCGGCGTCGACTTCCTTCCACCGAGCATTGCTCCTCGCCTCTTGCTTGAAGTTCTCTTCTACCGCGAGTTGGGCTGGAGTCTCCTTCGACCGACCGCTGAAAGCTCTTCTTCGTGATTGAAGTTTAGGGTTTATTGACAAAGGTGAAAAAGCTTTACTTCCTCTTTGCCTTTGCACTCAAATGTGATTTTTTTGTTATACCATCGCATTTATCGACATCTTCCTTTGGTTTTCATTCATTTTTGGTGAAATTTTTATCTTTTAAATTTTATGCAATCTTGATTTGTTTTAGACATACAATTTTCAATGTCATTTGATTGAATGGTTGCCATTGATAGTGTAAGAAAATGAAAATTATAGGACTTTTTTATTTATGTAATATTTAGATCCCTTTTTGTTAGACTGAAAAGAATACTGTGAGTTGGGAAAGATAGAATTTGAATTGAACTATATTTAATGTTTTCTTATTATTGGGATATTTTTATTTCACTTCATATATTGTTCATTTTTTATGTTTTATATTATTCAAGGTTTTAAAAGGCGAAATCGGGAATCGAGGCGTTTTTTCTAAGCGAGGCGAGGCGTAAGCCTCGAGGCGGATCGAGGCGTAAGCCTCAAAACGATTAAAATAAATTAATTTAAAATTTTAAATAATGATAAAAAATAATAATTATTTGGACTACCAATAATAAAATAACATGAATACAAAAATATACCAGTTTGCTAGGGGTCCAAGGGGGCGCTGCCCCCTGACGGGGAACAAAATTATATTATAAGAGTAATTTTGAAATTCTGCTTGTTGTATATGCTCAATACCGAGCATGTACCGCTCAGTACCGAGCATGTACCGCTCAGTACCGAGCATACCGCGTAATTTATATGTAATTTATATTAATTAGGCTAATTATATTAAAATTTAATTAATAATTATAATACTAATTATTCAGTTAAGTTAAAATAGATAATTAATTCATGCACTAATTATATTATTAATTATTTAATTAATTTGTTTAATTATTAATATTTTAAATTATATTAACTAAGTTAATCAATAATAACTTAGTTGCGTCTACGGTTTGCCTTTCATCTTCTCTTTTCGTCCTTGGTATATAAAAAATTTATCATTTTATGTTTACGCAATCTTTTGATTTTGAGGCTTACGCCTTGCCTCACGAACAAAAAATGCTTCAATACCTAATTACGCAATTTTAAACATTGTTTGCAAGTCATATTTGCACATTTTATGGTATAATTTTACAGTACAATTGCATATTTCTTTGTGCACTTATACGATGCACTTGTATATTTGCATGATATTTGGTGTGCTTACATAATGAGCTTGCACACTTATGTGTATAGTTGTATATTTTTTTTGTACATTTGTATATTTTTAGTACATTTGCACTATATATTGGACAACGTAAAGTCAAGATTATTTTTGTTAATTTGATGCATCGTTTAAGTGTTGCAGAGATGAGGATGCTCAGGTGGATGTGTGTCTTCAGTCTTAGAGATGGAATGCAAAATAATATATACATGTGAAAAGTTTGGAGTACCTCCAGTATAGATAAGATTAGTGAGAGTTGCCTTAGATGGTTTGCTCACATAAGACATCGACTTTTTGATGACCTGATTAGGAGATTAGATGTATTAGATTTGACCTATGTTAAGAAATATAGAGATAGACCTCAAAAAGCTTGGTTAGAAAGTATTGGAAATGACATTTTTTTTATTAGATGTAAATGAAAATTTCACTCTTAAGAGAATACAATGGAGCAAAAAGATTCATGTAGCTAACCCCACGTAGTGGGATAAAGGCTTGATGATGTTATTTTTGTTGACACATCGTTCACGCCCTGTTGATACACGCCTTGTTGAAATGGTCATGCCACTCATAATGCATAACAACACATTGTTTTGTCTCATTTGAAAAATTTTCATTCACGGAGGCACAGTGTTCATTCACAAGGCATTTTAAATGAGAATTTGACTCTTACATGACACAATGGAGAAAAATGATTCATGTAACCGACCCCACGTAGTGGGATAAAGACTTGATGTTATTGTTGTTGTTGTTCGAGGTGCATTGTTCATTTATGAGGCATACTATTTATTCTTAGGATGCACTATTTGTTTGCGTGGCATGTTTCTTAATATGCATATCATCTAGGGCACTTATGCAACTTTTGATGTGCAACAAAGCGGGCCACTTTACTTTGTTCAAAAGCCATTCAAGGGAACACATGACTATTTTAGCTATGTGAGGGTCTGGCATAGTAGTTATTCACTGGAATGCATTCTCATTGAAACGTGCACGTGACTTTCATTTTAAGTTTACTAGTGCTTTCATTCTGTGTGCTTCTGTGTGTATTGCAAATTTGGTTGCAAGTGTCACAAGGTAGAATCTTTCGTGTTTTTTTTCTAAAGGACACCATTTATCTTCATATTTTACTTGGATGGTTCCCACAAGGATCATTTTTTCAGCTACTCATGGTAGCTCCCAGTTTATCTCACCGAGTGCATTCTTGACGGTTCCAAGTGTTCAGGAGAGTTCTTTATAATGCAACCAATATATTTTGTGCTTAAAGTTTATCAGAATTCCTCTGTAAGTACATTTATGTTTCATTGTTGCCGCACATTTTTTTAATCATCATTCTCTTCTGAATTTTTATTTTAGCTTTATCCATTTTATCATTTTTGCCACTTGTATGGTCCATAATGTTCTTTTATTTTGTTAATTTTGAGTTGTGTAAGTTCGATTTATTCAAGATTTCAGTAGTCTTTGGGCTTCTCTCCCACATAGGAGCATTTATGTAGAGTCTGAGTCTATCCATAATGCCGAAAGGCATGTTTGGGTGATATGAATATGACGATTGTGTCTTCTTTCCCACCGTGCCAAAAGTGACGCATATGGGGCTTTGTATGGGTGTTTATTTTTAATACCATCTTGTGATAATCTTCCTCATCGTGCCAAGAAAAATGTGTATTGGTCACCTGCTTGAGAATTAAGGAAACAAAGTATGCTTTTCGTGCCACATCAAGAAAGATACGTATGATTACTTATACAGAGTTATTGGCTTGCTTTGACTTATATCTTGCACGTGAAATGGTGATGAAGGCGAATGCGACTAGTGCGGGGTGAGATGACAACAAGAATAAACAAAATTTCCTTCTTTTTTTTTGTTTTGCTTCTTTTTGACTCTTTTTTCTCTCTTTTAGAGATAAATGAGAGAGAGAGAGATACAAAGAAGAATATAAATATAAAGAGAGAGTGGTGAGAGAGAGATATATAAATAGGAACTTTTATTTTATACAGTGAACGTACGCAGAGGAAGGTTCGGTTTTAGGCAAAAAAGCGCCTGTACCGAGTTTTTTCTCGGTACAGGCGCGAAAAACTCGGTACATGCACTTTTTTGCCTAAAACCGAACCTTCCTCTCTGCATACGTTCACTGGATATAATAAAAGTTCATATAAATAGAAAGAAATAGAGAACGAGAGATAGTATAGACAGGAAAGAGAAGAGAGCAAGAATTAGTCAGAGAGAAAAAGAGAGAAAGAGAAAGTGAAAAAGAGATAGAAAGAAAAAGGGAGATAGAATGAGAAAGTGTGTGAGAAAGAGAGAATGAGAGGAAGAGAGAGTGAGAATGAGAAGAAAAAGAGAGAACGATAGAGTGAGAGAGGGAAAAAGCCATAGAGAAAGAGAAAATGAGAGGAAGAAGGTCGTGGCGAGGACCGCGAGGTCGACTTTGAGTGAGAAGCTTGTGGATGAGGATGTTGTTGGAGGTGGGGTGGAGAGGATGTACCAGCAGGATGTGAATTGGATTTGACTTAAATTTGCAAGCCTCTCCTGTTCTCCTTCACACACGGCTGGTCTCTTCATGCTTTTTCTCCCAAGCTCCCAATAGCTTCCTCCCTTGTTATACACTGTAGGTGCCATCGATGCCTTATATTAGTGAGCTCTCGTTTACAATACCCCGCTTCTTCTCACGCTGCAAATCCCATAGGTGTCTTATACTAGCGAGCTCCACACGTGACTTCCTACTTGTCACCAAGGCTTTTGGGTTTCTGGGTAGGAGCGAGCTCAATTAGAGAACAAAGGAGAGAAATTGAGGGAGTAAACATTGCCAAATGGGTGTGGGTTCTAGAGTTGTGTGAGGTATGGGGAAGACACAATAATAAAATACATATTGATTTTTTAAAGCCTCATCACTTGCGAACATCGAAATTGCATCATCGCTTAGCATGCGAGTGAATTTTTTTATTTTTTCTTTCTGTGATGACTCAGGTAATATGATTGTCTATCTTAGCTTATTTTACTGTTCCGAAAGTGTTGGTGTAGTCTATTTCACAAACATGTGCCATTCCGACTATTTTAACTTTTGTTCAATGCATTTCAAATAGTATTTGCGTGGGCTTGTGTGCCTAAGGGAGTAGATTTTGCCAATTGGATGTGGCTATTGGAGTTGTGAGAGGTATGAGAAGACGTGATAATAAAAATATAAAATACATAGTGGTTTTTTTAAAGCCACATCAATCGTGAACATCGAGATTGCGTCGTCGTGTTGGTGTAGTCAGTTTCATGAGCATGCGCCATTCGAGCTATTTCAAATTTTGGTCAATGCGTTTCAAACAATATTTGCGGGATGTTGCGTACTTCACTTGTCGTTTTTGCAGTATTCAATCAGATTGACCTCGGTGGATCCATACAGGTCAACAATTATATGTATTTGAACATTCATCTCATTTGTATTGCCTGTTAAATCTTAAAACCAGTTAAAAATTTTTTTTACACTTTTTTTTTTCGGTTCATATTCAATCTATTTTTGACCAGATAGATGTGATGATCAATAATGGTATACCATTTTATCAGCTTATCATTCTTCTTCTTTCGAAATAAATATGAACTCTGATCAAATGATGACTAATAACACACGACTGAAAAGTTAAGACTTCAAAAGTCAATTTGATATTTATTTAACGAAACTTTCTCGTAAATTCATGTCAAATTCTGATTATTTTTTTTCATCATAAAGTGCTTAACTTTTGTTCCTTCTAGAAAGAATTAGTAGTGCTAGTTAAAAAATGTTGCTATTACAACTTAATGGCCTATCAGAGTCAGCCACAGCAAGATAAGCTACTCCATTTTATGTTTGTTCGGTCTGAAGTTTCCTTTTTTTTCTAATTGGCCATTGAAAGAGAAGCATACAATTAATTTAAGAATTGCTAGATGAGGATGCTCAAGTGGATGAGTAGCTTTACTCTTAGAGATAGAATGCGAAATGAGCATATACGTGAAAAGGTTGGAGTAGCTCCAGTGGCAGATAAAATTAGAGAGAGTCACTTTACATGGTTTGGTCACATTAAACATTAATCTTCTGATGACTTAGTTAGGAGAGTAGATCTATTAGATTTGACCAATGTTAAGAGACCTAAAAAGACTTGGTTAGAAAATATTAGAAATGCCCTTTTTTATTAGATTTAAATGAGAATTTGATTCTTAACGAGGCACAATGGAGAAAAAGGATTCATGTAGCCGACCTTGCATGTGGGATAAAGGCTTGATTTTTTTTTTTGTTAATATTGTTGCGGCGAACTTCTCACTAAATTAAAATTTCTATAGGAATTTCAATTATTATGCAGTAATTTAACGAAAAGAAACATGACTTTTTTGCAGATCTGCTGTATGCGTTTACTTCATTGCCTAGGGATCTTAATTTCATTGATCACACGAGTGATCTTGGGTGGAAAGAGTGAGAAAATCATATATTATATTCAATTTATTTCAAAGTGCATCCTTTTTTTGTGCAGATTTGTATTGTTTGCTCTCATGTATTATATCGATCTGTATTTACTCTTTTCATTGCCTGGGTGCAGGTCTGAAAGATTTGATAAAATAATTGTAGATCCAAACCTTTATATGGACAGTAATATGAAATGCTTTATGGCTTCAGAAACTCGGCAAACCCCTGATGCTTTCAGAATATTCACAGGTCTGATTTGTTGCTTATTTTCAGAGTTCAATGAACCTTTTGTCCGAGTCTTGATGGAAATAACATAGTTTAAGTTTTGTCATTTTGTGTATATCTGATGATGCAACGAATCTTAGAATTTAGAATTTCAAATGCAACTAAATGTTGCAATGAATGAAACTCAAGCAATTAAGATTAGAATTCACAGTTTATAGACTCAATTAAATAGTCACTCGCATATTTTATGCATACTGTAAATTTCACTTAATATGCCTCAGGTAATGATCCAACAATGGTTAAAGTTAGGGGTGTCAATATTTGACACGACCCGAAAACCCGACTCGAATCCGACCCGAAAATTTCGGGTTAGGGTCAACCCGGACCCGAAACGGGTCGGGTTCAGCAAATTGACCCGTTTTAAAAATCGGGTCGGGTTCGGGTTGACCCGAAAACCCGAAAATAACCCGGATTGACCCGAGAAATGCTACGCCCACGTTTGCTCGCATAGCCGATGCCCGCGTATGCCCGCCTAACCTGTCGCGTAGCTGTTGCCCGCCGAATATTAGCCTCATAGCCTGTCGCAGTGTCACGCGTTGTCTGCCTGCGATGCAGCTGCCAGCAGTGATGTCGTTGCCCGAGCACTTCGTCTGCCGTGAATCACTGCCCGCACACGTTGATTGGTTGAAAATTTGAAAAGCTGCCCGCTGCCAGTTGGAAATCCTAAGCGGGATTTGGCTTAATTGCTGCCCGCTGCAACAGAGCTTTTTTATTAATATTTTTTTATGGAAAAATTGGGCAAAGCCTCGCATTTGGGCTTACTGGATTTCCGAAAACAGGTCGGGTCGGGTTGACCCGAACCCGAAGCGGGTCGGGTTCGGGTCCAGAAAATCGACCCGTTTGTAAAAACGGGTCGGGTTAGGGTTGACCCGAATAATGTCGGGTCAGTTCCGGGTTCGACCCGAACCCGACCCGTGACCCGAAATTGACACCCCTAATTAAAGTAGAAATTTAGCGAAAACCCTGAAGCTGCAAGCCTGCAACAAGAATAATTTGGTTAAGATTCACATCACAATTAAAAAAATATAGTTTTAATTAATTAAAATCAATTTTACTAACAAAACTAATAATAAATTATGTAGATAAAAGAGAAGATGATTAGACATCACCAAATTAAGAAATGTAGGCCTCATGCTGATCATCATCATCATTAGCCTTACCCCAACTATTTGGGTTCAGTATTATTAATCTTTATTTTTCATTTGTTCTTGTTGAGTTGTGTCTTAGACAATCCCATTTTTCACAAATTATTTTGAACTTCTCTCTATGCAAGCCTTAGGTTCTTCTCTTTTTTTCTTAGTTCTGTGACACTAATTTTCTCAATTAGTTTAATGAGCATATTTTCTATTATTCATTTTACAGATTCAAATCATCCAAATTTATATATAATCATTTTTTTTTCAATAAATATCACTCCAATATTTCCCATAATATAATTATTCCTTAATTTATCCTTTATGGTTCTATGGCACATCCATCTTAACATTATTATCTTTGGCACACTCAACTTAAGAAAACTTCAATCAAGCCACGTAAGGAGAAAATTTCCCCCCAAAATAAACACTTGCACTTTCACTACACTCAAAGAACTTAGCATCTAACAAGCACACAATTTTCTGGAAGTATGTAAAATCTATTAAACAAAAACTATCTAAATACTTGCCGATTTTATGTTTACAACCATCAAATTTGCCAAAGTCATTAATTTCAAAATCCTCAAAATGCTCAGATCCCTCAAGGAATAATAACAATGTGGGTGAATCACGATAAGCATGCAAATCATACTTGAAGTGGAATTGAAGTAGCGGTTGAGCATGATAAGTACACAATCTAGTTGGTTCTGATCAACTACTATAGTAAACAACTACGCTATCTTAACGCCATAGGAAGCTAAAGGAATAGAACTCCTTGTAATCTGTAGGAGCCAAATAGCTGCACAATAGTTGAGTGGCTACAGGAGACTTACAATTTTTGAAGGCACCAAATTTCAACAAATTGCAAACCATAGTGAACCGCACAATGAATAGAAACACACCAAATGAATTGAATTGAACCAGGAAAATCAAAATACCAAATGAATTGAATTGAACCAGGAAAATCAAAATATTAGATAACGCATCTTGTTGTTCTCGGCGTCATTGTATGCATGGTCACAAACTAAAATTAAAATAGATTGTCTAAATGAACTAGCATAGGCAAAACTACAGTTTGCTAAGATCAACTTGCTCATCTTGATGTGCATAGTTGCATTTGTGATGCATGTAAGCTTTTAGAATTCCATCAAATCTCCTTGGCTTAGAAAAATTTGACTCCAATGAATTAAGCAGTTGATATTTATCAAACAAATCAATAGAAAGCTGTTGTGTAACCCATGAATCATCAAATACAACTCTATCACGCCATTACACAAGATGTCTCTTGAATCCATCATCAATAATGGACACAGTTACATCGTACAAGATAACTTAAAGAACTATAGTTGTAGAACTGTTGGATGCAAGTTCATGAGGAGATGCAAAAAGAGAAGAATTTAAGGCTTTGGGAACATGCTCATATGAAGTACGATTTGACATGGTTATACTTTTCTCACATTTAATACCTTAGAGACTCTTGCATGAAATATTTTGGATTCAAACATGCTATTACTTTATCACCTAATTTAAATTTCATATACTTTATATTCACATCAATAATAGATTTATAATTGTTATAATCAAAAGTAAATTTTCTTTACAAATATTTTTATTCAAATAATTATGCAAACAATTAAGCTTATACAAAACATGAAGTTCAATAATATCTATAGCCGTTCTAGATTTTTTTTACTATTTATTCTTTTTATTTTAAAAAAAAATCTAATTACAAATTTTTTTTACTATTTCTTCCTCTCTAATTGCAGATTCAACTATATCTTATTGTTTTCTTTCATACATCTTGCAATAAAAAAAGTTTTGGTGTGTTCTTATTCCTAATTTCTTATTGTCGTCCACTGATTTCAAGGAAATTGTCTCCACTTGTCAATATCAAAAGTTATATTCATGGTTACACCTCTTCAACATTTTAAGAAGGTTATTACTCGTCAATTCCGTAACATTGAAAAGCAAAAAATATTTTTATATGACTCAAGATCCTTGATTTAAAAGTGGCGGATCATAAAATGTCTTATATAAATCTAGAAAATATCATGATGAAATTTTTTGTTAGCTCATCCAATGTCTTGAATTCGGAGAAATAGCCCACAAGAATACCTAAATATTATCCTCCAAAATTTTGAATGACGATGCACAAGTTAAATGTTTACACTGAAATCACTAAATGATGAACTCATTTTTAAAATGATGAACTCAATTTTTTAAAGAATATGGTTATGAAAAATCCTCAATTATCATGAAAGTGATAGCCATACCACCAAAGGTCTTGGATTTATTATAACTAAATATTCTTAGATGATGGTCTGTTATGCAACAACAACAAAATATATCGAAACTAAAGATTAATTTTTATGAAGTTAACTTTTCAAGTGATCAAGTCATAGAAGCCAAACCCACAACTAAAAAGCTTAAGGATAGCCATAATTAATAAAAAAAATTATATCAATTATTTATAAATAATAATTAAAGAGAAAGAGAAGGAGATTGAAATTAAAAAAAATCTAAATAAATTTAATCCCTAAATTTCCCTCTTCTTCTTCTTCTTCTTCTTCTTCCTTTTCTTCCTCATCATAACCTTCCCAAAATTCTAATCCTAAAAATTTGACTCCATGTCCATCCCTCAAACCACCAACACACACCTTCAAAAAAAACATTCTTCTACATCTCCACCAAAAAGCCCAATCCCAATTCACTCTCTCTCAAGAAAGAGAGAAAATTCATAAAATTTCCTTAAACACATTCAGAAAATTCATAAAGTTTATTTCGGTGAATATTAGCAGAAAAATCTGAAATAATTCTAAAACTAGATCTTGAGATTTGTCTGTCACAGCTCAATGTGATCAGACCTTTCCTGGTTGGGTTGGGTTGTGACAAGCTTTTGTGGTATCAGAACAATAATTTTAAAATTGGATTGTATAACAGAGCTATAGGAATTTATATGTAAGTCTAGTGGGGTAGTTTCAAATCTGTCTGAGTGTTCATTATTTTTGTTTCATGTGTATGTGTGTTCAGTTGCATATTCTGTGTGATTATGATTCCACTAGACTTATATATAACCATGGACATAGAATTAGTCAGGCAGCTCCTATATATAGTTCTTCTCTAACAATTGGTTCAGATACAATTTTATAGTTTGCTACTTTGATAGCCCAAATGATGGGTGAGACACATAATAGGGTTCATGTTGTTAGATATGAAGAGGTAGACATATTTTTGATATTAAAGCCTTCGAGATTTGAGGGTACTGTTGAGCCCAGAGCAGTAGATGACTGGTTGAGGAGGCTAAAAAAGATATTTGATGGTATGCAGTGTCCTGAGAGGAAGGTACCATTAGCAGTCTTTCTATTAGATGGTGAGGAAGAGCACTGGTGGATGGGCCAACAAGAGGAGAAATTTCAAGGGAGATTAAACTCTCTGATTACTTGGGAGGAGTTCTCTGATGTGTTTAGAGCCTGGTTTGTACCCCCTTCTGCACGACAACAAAAAGGCTGGTTCAGGGGAGCATGACAGTTATGAAGTACGAGGCAGAGTTTACTGCTTTGGCTTGATATGCTCCCTAGTTGGTTAACACTCATACAGAGAAGTGTTACAGGTTTCTGAGAGGACTTCATGATAGTCTGAGATAACCTCTTGTGTCATTTCATATTTTTGATTTCTTTGAGCTTGTGGAGAGCTCGTTTGATAGAGAATGACCTGATGGTTACTCCGCAGCGGTGGACTGTTAGAAGGAAGAGGTTCAGTGGTGAGACTTCTGGTAGTAGTTTTTTTGGAAAGAAAAGCAGATTTTCACCTGGAGATTCTAGAATAAGTGGACAGTAAGCATTTACAACAATCTCTGGTAGTGACATCGTAGCCAGTTCTAGTTCTGTTAGCGGGGCACTCGTGTGCCAGAGTTGTGGTCGACGTCATTTTGGTCAGTATTATAGGATGACTGGACAGTGCTTAAGATACGGTCAAACAGGACATCGAGTATCAGAGTGTCCACATGCAGGACTTAACCAAAGTTTTGAGTCCATATCAGAAAGCTTTGTTAGGCCGGCAAGAAGATTGAGGGCAGTTCCTCGTCTTACTTGTTTTAATGGATCATTTGGTAGAGCTGGTGGTTCAGGTTTAGTGACAAGGAGACCATCTGACAATGGTCAGAGAGAGCCTTGTAGTTCTGTTGCTCCAGCTCCAATTCAACCATATGTATACAATTTAACTCAATAAGAGGCCCGTGATGCTCTAGATGTCGTGACAAGTATAGTTTATATTTCTGAACATCCATGTGTTTTATTTGATTCTGAAGCTAGTCATTTCTTTATTTTCGAGTATTTCTTCGATTCACTACACTTGGCTTCAGTTGCACTGTTTGTTTCTCTTTCTGTTATTATTGTATGCTGGAGAAAGCATGATAGCCAGTGTGATGTTGAGATTTCTGATAAGAAGTAAAAATCCAGTTTAATTTTATTACCTATTTCATCATATGATGTTATTTTGGGTATTAATTGGTTGAGTCGGTATGAGGCTCAGATTGATTGTTTGAAGAAGCGAGTTACGTTATTTATGGGCAGTGAGAGTTGTGTATTCTAGGGAGTTAGAAATGTTTTATCCTGTTTGATCTCTACATTTGAAACAGATCGATTGTGGAAAAAGGGTTGTATGATATTTCTGGCATAAGTTCGGGATAAGAGTATAGATGTTGGTTCTCTTTCTGATATAGATGCTGGTAAGAGATTTTTTAGATGTATTTCCTGATGAGTTAATCAGCTTACCTCCAAACAGAGACTTAGAGTTCTATATTGACATATTTTTGGGTACGATAATATCAAAAGCTCCGTATATAATAGTACCAAAAGAGCTTCAGGAGTTGGTTGACAGGGGATTTGTTCGTCCTAGTGTTTCTTCCTGAGGAGCACCTGTTTTATTTGTGAAGAAAAAGGATGGTACTATGTGTATGTGTATTGACTACAGGGAGTTGAACAAAGTCACTATCAAGAACAAATATTCATTGCTACGGATTGATGATCTATTTGATCAGCTTGTTGGATCTTCTATATTATTAAAGATTGATCTGCGATCTGGTTACTATCAGGTGAAAGTGAGAGATGCTGATGTGATGAAGACATATTTTAGTACTAAGTACGGACACTACGAGTTTTGGTCATGCCATTTGGGGTGACTAATGCACCAGTTGTCTTTATGGATCTGATGAACAGAGTATTCAAAGATTATCTAGATCAGTTTGTGATTATTTTCATATATAACATTTTGGTATATTCTGCTTCTGAGGAAGATCATGTCAGATATCTGAGGATTATTTTGGAGGCTTTGAGGCAACATCAATTATATACAAAATTCACTTAATGTGAGTTTTGGCTGAGAAGTATTTCTTTTCTGGGACACGTGGTGAGTGGTGATAGTATCTCTATTGATAGCAAAAAAGTTTAGGCAATTACTAATTGGCCAAGGCCTACTAGTGTGTTTGAGATACATAATTTCTTGGGTATGGCTGGATATTACAGGAAGTTTGTGAAAGAGTTTTATCAGATTTTTGCACCTCTAACGAGACTGAATTAGATTTCAGTAACTTTTGTTTGGACACCAGAGTGTAGCTAGTTATCACTCGACCATGTTGTTGCACGAAAGAAAGTATCCGACACATGATTTAGGGTTGGCTGCTATTGTATTTGCTTTAAAGATTTGGCGTCATTATTTGTACTGTGTCATGTGTGAGATTTTCACAGATCATCAGTCTAAAATTCATATTCACTCATAAAGATCTGAATTTGAGGCAAAGAAGGTGGCTTGAGTTGATTAAGGACTATAATTTGACTATCTAATATTAGCCTGATAAGGCTAATGTGGTGGAAGATGCTCTAAGCAGAAAGTCTTTTGGATTATCATATATGCAACTCACTTCTGATGAATATTTGATACGAGATATAGAGATTATAGTTAGAGGTGTTTTCTTCTATTGATTGGGATTTTGGTATAATATCTCAGGTGATCATTCAACCTTCTTTAAAAGAAAAGATTCAAGAAGCTCAAAAATTAGATGCAGGATATTCAAAGTTGATTGATCAAATCAATTCTTGTAAGAAATATGAACTACGAGTTTCTGATTCTTGTGTCATTTTCTGTAAGTATAGACTTTGGGTTCTTATTTTTGGAGATATGAGACAGAAAATTTTACATGAGGCTCATTATTCAGGCTATACTATTCATCCAGGAAGTAGCAAGATGTACGGAGATCTGAAGGGTATGTTTTGGTGGCCTGGATTGAAAAAGGACATTACGGAGTTTATGTCAAAGTGTGAGGCCTGTCAGCTAGTGAATGCAGTGCATCAGCGACCAAGAGGTATTTTACAGTTTTTACCTATTCCAGAGTAGAAATTGGAAGAGGTAACAATCGATTTTGCGATGGGTTTTCCCATATCAAATAAGGGCTTGATGTTATTTAGGTTGTTGTCGATCGACTGAAAAAATCTGCCCAGTTCATTCTGATTCGACAGACATCCGATGGACAGGTTAGCACAGATCTATGTTAAAGATATTATCAGGTTGCATGATGTGCCAAAGGTGATTGTATCTGATCAGGATAACATGTTTACCTCTAAATTATGAAGGGTATTCAGCAGAGATTGGGTACGAAGTTGCACTTCAGTATGACTTTTCATCCGCATGCAGATGGACAGTTCGAAATGACTATTCAAGTACTGGAGGATCTTATGAGATTGTGTTTTGAGTTTTGGGGGCAGTTGGGAGGATCATATCCTGTTGATAGAGTTTGCATATAATAATAATTATTAGTCCAGCATATACATGACTCCTTATAAAGCTCTGTATAGAAGAAAATGTATAACTCATTTAACTTTGACTGAGGTGAGAGACAAAAAGGTGATATGATCAACTTTTGTGGATGACACTACAAAAATTCAATTGATCAGAGACATATTGAGAGGTGCAGATAGAGAGAAGATGTTTTATGATTATAAGCTGGTGGAATTTCAGGTTGGTGATTTTGCTTATATCAAAGTCAACCCAATGAAAGGTGTCAGTAGATTTGAGAGACTTTGCAAGCTCAGTCCAAGATATATTTGACCTTTTTAGATCACTGAGCGGATTGGTACTTATGCTTACAGATTATTGTTACCTGATCATATGTCCGATATATACAGTGTGTTTCATGTATCTTTTTTGAGAAAGTGGGTGACTGATTCTGGAAAGATACTATTTACTGATGATGTTGAGGTTCATCCAAATCTGCAGTACAGAGAAGAACCCGAAAAATTTTGGCATATGATGTGAGAAAATTGAGAAAGAAAACATATTTCTACGGGTAAAGTATAGTGGAAGCATAGAACTGCTAAAGAGATTACTTGGAAGAAGGAATTTGATATGAGACAGTCGTAGTCAAGTTTATTCTGACTCATTCTGTTTTGAGAATATTGAGGATGATATTTTTCTTAAGGTGGATAGATTGTGAAACCCCAAAAATTTTTTATAAGAATTTTTGACTTATAACAGTCAATATTTATTTATGGAGTCATAATAAGTCCAAATAAGAAACCGTCTTCACTGTAATATTAATAATGTAGTGTTTTAGATTTTCTAAATTTTTTTTGCACTGTTGAATTTTTTTAAGAAATCAGCACCTGTCGGTACAAGTGAGATTTTTGGGACCGTCAGGTGTTCGTTTTGCAAATCGATTTCACCAGAATTTTCTATATTAAATTTGCTAATTTATGATATTTTTCTATAATTTTTGTAATCTCTAAAATAATTTCTATAAATATTCTATTGAAAATTAATTATAATAATATTATTATATATTAAATAATATTAAAAAAAGAAAATATCTAATCCCACTTTATTAAAATCTCCATTTAATTATTTTGCCAACATTAACAGAGAACAGAAATGGGTAAGAGTGGAATTAAGGGAAAATAAGACGAGAGAAAGAGGAAAAATTTTGATTTTGGAGGTTTAGAGCCTTTTTCGTCCGTCGGCTCAGCTGGAAAACTTGTCAGTCTCGACGTAAGACACATTATGTCCATCTCAATTTTCAAAAAATATGTAAGTTTTAGCGAATATTTCAATTAAAATTTTATATTTGCTAGCGAAAAATGAGAATAACTTTGCACCGGTGAAATTTTCACTGCTTAATTTTTTATATGCTATAGAGATTCTGATTATACACATTTTGAATATTTTTTGAAAATATTACACCGAGGGTTTTTATTAAATAAAAAATTATCTAGATGTTAAAAATAGTATTGTAGTACAATAAAACTCTTAAAACATCATTTTACTCAATCCCTGGTAATTTGATAATTTTCTGAAAATATGTATTTTTGGCTAGTTGAATTTTCTGTTGTCTACTATTATACAACACTGAAATTTTGATATATACTTAATTACTCTTTAAGTATTATAATGTGATGATATATGTGTATATGTGATTAAATTATATCTGTTGAGAGCTATAAAAGGCTAGAATCCTTTGAGATTTAGTTTGTGTCAGGGAATTGCTCGGAAGTTATAAGGGGGGTCAGAATCGTTTGAGAATTTTGTCTGAGACAGGGATATATGATATGTTCTGGTGCTATAAGCACAAACAAAAAGAGAGTCATAAGGGGTCAGAATCCTTTGAGGTTATATCTAAGTCCGGAAAATATGATCTGAACTACTATGTGATATGAATTTTAATTTATTTATTAGTTTCGTACTATTATTTAAATCAGAGAATAATTGCTATGCATTTATTACATTTCTTAGTTTAATGATTTATTTAATTTGCATTTAACTGCTTTTAAATATTCAATAAAATATTTGATAAAATAATATTTAAACATTTAGTTTAATTGGAAAAGATATAAAGAGGCTCATAAGGAATCTAAGAAATCAATATGCGATACAAAGACCTTAGCTTTTAGTGATTTATATAATAGTTTAGATACTAAGGAGGGAGAAAGATATATATATAAGTTAGCCAAACAAAGAGATAGGAGTAGTAAGGATTTAGTTCAAGTGAAGTGTATTAAAGATGAAGATCAAAAAATACTTTTCTAAGAAGATATTCAACAAAGGTGGATGGGATATTTTGCTAAACTTTTTAATGAAAATTATGAAAATAAGATTGACTATAGTGACCTTAGCACCCTAAATGAAAATAAAGTTGTCTGTTTTTATCGGCATATTAGTAAAACCGAAGTTAGAGAGGCTTTAAAGAAAATGAAGGATGAAAAAACTGTGGAAATGCTTAGGAGATGAAGGAATTTCTTGGCTTACTAAACTTTTTAATACTATTTTGAAGACTAAAAAGATGTCAGATGAGTGGAGAATGAGTGTGTTAATTCCTATTTTTAAGAATAAAGGTGATGCACAAGATTTGGTTATAAAAGGTAGAGATAGACCTAAAAAGACTTGGTTATAAAATATTAGATTTGATCTTTATTAGATTTAAACTAGAATTCGACTTTTAACTGGACACAATGGAGAAAAAAGATTCATGTAGCCGACCCCACATAGTGGGACAAATGCTTGATGTTGTTGTTGTTATTGTAGACAAACATCTACTTCAACTCTACAAGGTCCTCTTTTACGAAACAACTCATGGTTGTCGGCAAAGATTATTCGATTAGATTGACTCAATTATCTCCATTGACTAAGTAGACCAGAGGCTGTGATAACTCGAAATGACGAAGTTATGTGATCTTAATAAGGGTCGTCATCATTTTCTCTACCTTCCATTTTAAGCAAATGCCATTAAATTTTCTCTTACCTAAATAAAAATTGTTGTTATTATATGCTAAACACTTGGCGCATATCTAAGAATTTGCGATAATTGAAAGTTGTCTTGTCATTGGGAGGGGTAATTAACTATAAGTGTTTTTGCCTATGAAAAACTTGAAACTATATCATAAATTTTGCAAAAAAAGAGAGTGAAAATATTGTGGGCTCCGAAAATTCGGCCCCGGCCTCCGCTCGTCTTTTTCTTTTTATTCGGCGAGGGAGTTTTAACTGAATAAGTTCCGAGGTAAATTTTGGAAGGCATATGGGTTTGTAGATAAGACACTACCCAGAGATTTCGCCCTCATTTTGTGAGGACTTTATGATCTGAGTTCTGGTTTCCTATAGGCGCAAGCCCCTATAGTTAATTACCCCTCTCAATCATGAGAGAGAACTTTCGATTAAGGCTAGTCGTCAATCAGATACGTAGAGAATACATGTAATCTGGCATATAGTAGCAGCAATGAGTTTGGATTTGGATGTTGAAAAATTGCACAGTTTGGAGATTTAGAAAATTGATATTTAAAATAGAAATTTTCACCATTTTGCACTTAAAGCTGATGGTGGGGGAATGAATGATAGACCCGATCAAGATCCCATGGTTCCGTCGTCCCGGGCCATCGTGGTCCCTAGTCTACTTAGTCAGAGGAGGTAGTCGACCCAACCTGACAGAAGGATCTTTGTCAACAGCCATGGGTTGCTTCGTCCAAGGGGACCTTGTAGACCGGGGTTGAATGTTTGTCTAAGGGGACAAATTTGAATCCACCTTAGCTAACAGAGGGCTTTGTGCCCTATCAATCATATCCTATTGATTCATATCTCAAGGATTTGATGCCATTAAGGAGCGTAACGGCGCTGGCCATAACCAGTATTTCGTGGTGCCATTTGGCGGCAAAACCACTCGGTTCAAAGGGCCCCGGGTCATAACCGTTTATCCTGTGGTGCCATTTGGCGGCGAACCGCCGGTTAGAGGACACGCACCATGTCCTTACTAGCAGGAGACTGTTTTGAGAATGGATCCTAATGATATTTTCGACTAGGCATGTAGCTCTTTGTGAGCTGAAGTAAACTTTAATTTGTCCGCCCCGACAAACTTTTGCGGAGGGTGGATGGATTTTGCTTTAAGTTTTTGATGGATTTATTTCAATTTTAAATATTTTTTGACTTTTGGAATTTTTGTGGAGTTTTGGAGTTTGAATGAACTTTTGGGATTTTTGTGGGTATTTGGGTAGAGTTTTGGATTTTGATAGGCATTTGGATATTTGGGAGACATTTGAAAATGTTTGTGAACCCCTCCGGTTGAGATCTTCGTTCAACACGGCCATCATCGGGGTGTTCGTGGGGTCATTTCCATTTAAAGCTTGAACCTTGTCGACTTTGTCTGACTGTCGACAGAGGATCGGGTTTCGTAGGCTTTATGCCTTTTGTTTAGTGAATTCTTTTGATTATAGACCTTGAAGGCCTAATATGAATGTATTGAAACAAATACATCGGTCCCCACAATCATGTGTTTGTTTGAAGGTTCGAACCCTGTCGACTCCTATTGATCTGTATAGAAGGATCGGGTTCGAACTTGAATTCACTTATTGACCCGCACAGCATCCCTAGACGTCACGTGTGTACTAATAACACGCTCGTCGGGGCTCATGCGGGTTCTTGATTTTATACCCCATTCTAGTGTACCTATGTGTATACAAATTACAGTGCACGTGCAGGGATATTTTGAAAGTACTTGTAGACGCCTTCTGTCCGCTTGCATAGAAGTTGCGGATCCGGTGGCGTGGCGTAGCAACTTCTGGATAGAATTGTTCATTGCTTCGTACAGGTAGACTGTCGTGCACTACTCGTTGCTTTCTGCAGGTGTATCGTAGTGCACTAACGAGTCTTCTGCCTTGTTGTAGATGATTGCATATGTTGCAGTGCTTTTGTCTTTGCTCACAGACAATCTGTTGTATATGCAACAAACTTCTTATAGTAACTTGTATGCATTTGCATTTGATGCAGTTACTTTGCTTGTGGATAATATATTAAGAGTCAATGGGTCTTCTACATCAACTTGCATGAGCTCCTATCTACTGCAATTCTCTTTTGTACTTGTTCATAGATGCTACTTTGTACATGTAACAGGTCTCCTAAGATAATTCATAGGAGTTCACATTTGCCATCAACCTTTTTATACACATTGGTTGGTAGGTACTTGCGTTTGTTGTTGTCTTTTTGTATGTATAATAGTTTTTTAACCCTTTGTTTGTGAATGTTGTATGACATATCCATGTTTGCAGAAGGACCCATTACACTGTAATGCATCTAGTATCACCCATTCGCAAGTGGATTAATGTGCTCATTTGCAAACTGTTGTTGCTCGCTATATGTGTTGCTCGCTATATGTGTTATATGTGCTCGCTATATGTGTTGCAAGCCATATTTGCTATAATGTTTCTAAGCATATTCTGTTGGTGGGTTATCATCCCCTTTACTTGTCCACTATCGCATTTGCTAATAACTCCACTCCTTATTTCCTTCAAGCTTCTCTTTTTTTTTTGTAGATTCGGGGACTAACTGACATGAACAATACAAGCTCAATATTATTTGTATCGTTCTTTCAGGGGATTGACTTATTCATCAGGAGCTTTCTCTTTCTTTATTTGTAGGCATGAAACACTTATTGCATGTTGTAGGTGGATAATCATACATGTTGTGTGTGGATATTCATGCATATGAAAATCTTCTACCATTACTTATGGGTACTCTTACAATTGTTCCTTGATATTCATGATTGTAATAGATTCGTCATTCTTGCTCGCATATATACCATAAGATATTTCTACACTTCCTTTTATGGGTTATCATTATTTGTAGATAGTCCAATATACTCATAAGCTGGTTGATGTTAAGCGTAGGAAAGATGTTATATTCATTATCAGCCTCCTGGTACACAATGATCAACAAACTGTTGCATATGCTTGTAATTGCCCCAAGTAGTTTAATTACTTGTCACTAGTGTGCAGCATAGTTTTATTCCACATGAGTCTTACACTTGTTTGTTGATATGCATTTGATTGATTAAAGCCATCACTTGATTTTAGCATTTTATCTTCAATCATGTATTTAATGACCTTGAAGTTCAATCCCTTGTAGTATGACCTTAGTTGATTGTACCAAGTGCACAAGTCCCATATTGTTCTTTGAGTTCAATCAAGTTCACTTGCATGTTCAAATTCAAGTTCTCTGCGGTCCAAGAATGATTCAAGTCCCCTGTTGTTCAATTCAAGTCAAAGTTTCTTATACTTGTTCTCTTGAATTCAATCAAATTCTCTTATATTTTTCAAGTTCATTTTAAGCTTGAGCTCAAGTACTGCATGATTGTTCAAATCAAGTTCTAATTCGTGTCCTTGTAGTCTTTTTCGGTTCAAGTTCTTTGCACCAAGTTCTTTGTCATTTGAGTTCAAATTTGAGTTTATGTTATTGTCCAAACATTGTCCAAAGTCCTTGGATCTTCGATCCAAAATTCGGCAGCCTCCCGGCGTCTCCCCCATTTAGGGAAAAAAACCAAGAGGCAATCTTCCCCTCGACGCTACGTGAGCGCTTCAGGTAGGTGTCAAAAATGACACCGCGGTCACATTTTGTATTTTTTTATCCCCGCCCGCTACGTGAGCGTTTAAGAGTTTTTTTTTGTTTTAAGAAGAAAACTCGTTAGAAATAAGCACGAATTTCCCCCCTCTGCACCACATGGGCGTTCGGGGGTACTTATATAAAAATAAAGAAGGAAACAAAAACACACATTTTTTTTATCCCCTTCGCCGCAAGCGCCGCGCCGGTTTTCCTCCCTACAACTCTACTTGAGCGCCTCGAGGGTTTGCCGGCTCGTCGCTAGCATTGAAGAGGGATCCTTAAATCGTCACAAGCATCGCACTCGTTTCCCACCCTACAACGCTTCGTGAGCGCCTCGGGGGTTTGCCGGCTTGTTGCAAGCATCGAGAAAAAAACCATTTCTTTTTTTTTTAATTAGTGATAAATTAAATATAATTAGTTATATTTAAACTATAACTAATTACATTTAACTTAAAAGTAATTACAAATATAATTTATAATTAATTAAAAATTAATTATAATTAATTACATTTATTATATAATTAATTATACTTAAATTAAGATTAATTATAAATTAATCATATTTAACCTATAATTAATTATAAATTAATTACAATTAGTTATATTTAATATATAACTAATTATATTTTAATTTAGTATTAATTATAAATTAAATAAATTTAATTTGAGATTAATTATAAACTAATTATAAATAATCTCAAATAAAAGAATAATTATACTAATAAAGCAAAATTAAATACCTAATCAACTAAGGGTTGGGTAGTAAAGAGGGTTGGCTGAGTGAACTCAGTGAGTCGGGATGAGTTCAGTGAGGTGAGTGAGCTGGCTAGGCTTAAGTGGGATGAGTGGACTGAGTCAGGCTGAGTTGGGCTTAGTGGCTGAGTTGGTTTGAGTGGATGAGTTGAGTGAGTTAGTGTTATATTTTAAGTGGAGTTAGGGCTCGGGTATGAGAGGAGATCGGGTAAGGCTTAAGAGGGGGAGGTGAGCTCTCTGAACGGGATTGAATGGAGAGGAGGCGGGTTCGGCTATGGAGGAGCACGGTTGGTAAGTCCTCCCTCTCTCTCTCTCTCTCTCTCTCTCTCTCTCTCTCTCTCTCTCTCTCTCTCTCTCTCT
>NW_021319407.1:40343-176656 GCF_001605985.2 Dendrobium catenatum
CAAAGGACCCGGCGACTCCGCCGCACCGGGGAAGGTGGAAGTGATTTTGTAAGGGCTTCTCCGCCTAGCCGTGGGGGCTAAAGGAGAGACACTAGTTTAGTGCAATACTTGGGGGGTGCCTCCAAGGAGTGGACGTAGGTCAAGGTTTGACCGAACCACTATAAATCCGGTGTGTTCTTTCTTTTTACTATTTCCGCGTTTTAATTTCCGCACTTTGATTGTGGTGATTTGGATTGTGTTTTTGGTTTTAAAGTTTTCCAATTCACCTCTCTCTTTAATTAGCTTGGGACTAAGTTCAAGAGGGCCTAACATCCCTAACGAACTTTCAATTCATGATTTCATTCCTTTTTTGTGTGATTTACACAGAGGTTAACAAATATCTAGGTAATATCTTGTATATAATCCAATCTATCTTCTGAAAATTTGACCGGGAACAAAGTCTCTCAGGAGAGTTGGATGTAAATTTTTAGAGCCTTTAACACAGTAATTTTAATTAATTCATTAAAATGTAATTTAATAATATGAGAATTATCAATTGCTTTATTACATGAAATAAAATGTCATTTTTATTTCATTTTTTATAATCCTAACATAAAAATACGTATTGACATTTTCTTCAAGGTTTAATGGAATATACGGGTGTTTGAGGTCTAGTATTATTTATTTTCCTCTTAGTTTGATAAGTTTTCATTGGGGAATAATAGCACTTCGTATCTTTTCAAACAAGTTCTGCATTAAAAAACTCTGTCGGGAGGACTACGCAAATGAACGAATGAGTGTGACGACGGCATCAAACTATCAACAATGAAAGATTCATTCGTCTTTGATTAGGAATTTGTAGCTGACGGTAGTAGTGAGAAGCAGAGGATCGTGGTTTAGGAGGGAGAGAGAGAGAGAGAGAGAGAGAGAGAGAGAAGATAAGAACATTCAATCTTTAATTCATCATTCAACTGATTTAATGCATTCCAGGGGCACGATATTTATATAAATATGGTTTACAAGATAGGATCAAATTAACTTTGAATTCATCTAATCTCAGTTCAAATTTCAAACCAAATATTATTCAAAAGGTTAATTTATTCTAATTTGAAATTAAATTAAATTTAACATCCTAATAACTAAACTTTATATAAGCTACATCAACTTGACTCTTAGCTACCAATTACGAATTGCTGATCTTGGCGTATTTTAGATGGCATCCCGATCTTAGCAGGGAAACAAAGGCCTGCAACCATGCAAGTGGAAGGTCTTAGTAAAATTAAAATTTGTGCACAACAATGAAAATTGTTCTAATTTTGATCCGCATGTGTCGTTTAACTCAACTCAATTATTGTCAGCAAAGTCTACAAATTAATACAACAAAAATTTGCATTTTTTTTTGCATTATTTACATTTTTTGATAATGTTCCTTTTATTTTCTTGTATAAAATAGGTTCTCCTTGGGTGATACTCAGTAGATCTTTCATGAAGCACTGCATATACAGCTTAGATAATCTCCCAAGGAAACTTCTCATGTATTTTACCAATGTGGCTTTTGCTGCTGAATCCTACTTCCAAACTGTAATCTGCAATTCTCCAGATTTTCAGAACACGACTGTGAACACTGATCTTAGATACTTTGTGTGGGAAAATCCTCCTACGCTCGAACCACTTTTATTAAACCAATCTAATTATAAAGCAATGGTCAAGAGTGGAGCAGCTTTCGCTCGGAGGTTCATCGAGGACGATCCTGTACTCCAAAAAGTTGACAAGTTGATTCTGAGAAGAAAACCAAATGGTGTTGGCCCTGGTAAGTGGTGTTCAGGACCGGATCCAAATCGCAAGGGATTGGGTGCAGATGTGTGCGCAATTTGGGGAGATATCAATGTGATTGAGCCCCGGTCGACCGCGAAGAAACTTAGAAAACGGATAGCTAAGGTTGTTTCAGATGAAAGGTTGCATGCAAATCAGTGTAAAGTATAGAAAGAGTATATTCAGTTCTGTATCATATTTGTATTAATACAAAATGAGGAGGTGATGCTGATCCTGCAGCGCGGCCTGTATATAGGAGGGTAGCAGCTTTTTGAGAGACTCGTTTGTTTCTTGGGAAGAAATAAAGAATAAACTTTTTATGGAGGGATTGTGGAGAGGGCGTCATCTGGGGGCAGTCTGATTCCTGTGATGTGCAGCCTTCTTGTTGGAAGACTACTTTTGTTTACTTAAGAAATAGAGTAATACAGCTTAGATGAAATTATTTGTATATCACTGTTAAACTACATAATGCTCTTTCTCTCACTCACTCTCTCTCAAAGTTAGAATAATAATACAAAAATTAGAAAGCATTTTTTAGCATATCCTTCATAGGATTTAGGCATTTTTTAGGTTCAAAAGGACTTATATATACAGGGCAATGCAGCTCATCTTTATGTATTGGTTGAGAGCTTTAGCTATCAATTAAGAGATTTTTAATTTAAAGTTTATGTATGTAATGTGTGTGTGAATATATCTTAATTGGTTCAAAAATTCTTTAAAAAAAAAAAAATTTCTATATTCTAGATGTCATAGAGCAGGTGAAGTTGGCTAAGTATTTTTTATTTCTCGGTGCTTTTCAAATATACATTGAACACTAAACAAAAATGTATTGAAATTGAGTTTCTAGTGTTAGTATTGTTTAAAAGAAATCATAGATGCCCAAAAAATCATTATAATCCTCTTATTCAAAAGGATTATTTGATTGCATGTAGCTAGAAAATATGTTAAGAAAAGGGTGATTTTATTTACTCGTTTAATGTATGGTGATAATGAAATTATTGTACTAACAACCACTTTGGGAGTTAAAATTCAGAGTATGTTCAATTTAATAAAAAAAATTTAACATATTTTAGAATTTTTAAATGTGTTTTTATATGCTAGCAATTAAAATGACCTTTTTTCATTTTTTTAAATGGGTTTTTATATGCTGGATTATTCTTTTTTTTTTTTAGTTTCATTTGGGGTGTCTTTCTTATTGCTTTTTAAAACATTTTTTTAATTAAAAAAAATTATTTTTTTAGTAGAAAGCTCATTTAAAAAATAATAATAAAGTAATCCCAAATGAATTTTTAATTTGTCATGAAAAAGTTAGTACAAGAAAAAGAATTGTTATAAAAGCTTGTCCTATAATATATATATTCATCAATGAGTTCTTTTAAAAGGATAATCCCAGCTATCCAATCTCAAAATACCATTAACAGTGATAACTTGAGCGAATAAATTTTCTGAATTGTTCAGAAAGATATCCTTCATTAGCTTGAAAAATAGTGCCACTACAAGACCACCGCCTTACACTGGAGTGATGTCGGACCACCGCCTGAGGACCGGACTTCTGTTAAACCTCTACCTGATGCCCAGAGTTCTGCCAGATTACTGCTCTACAACTACGGTCTTTCTGACCTCAGTCTCCTGCAGACTACGGTCCTTCCGACCTCCATCGCCTACTATGATCCTCTCGACCTCCTTCACCAAACAACAATTTTTTTGACCCCAGTTTCCTGCCGACTACAGTCTTTCTGACCTCCGTTGCCTACTACGGTGACCTCCCTCACCAACTATAGTCTTTCTGGTCTTGATCTTTTGTCGACTATGATCCTTCATGGAGGCACGCATAATACATGCTTTTCTCTTTCATGGAGGGAGGAAACCTGATATGGCACTTATGTTGCAGCCGCATTTTTTTTTTTTGGCGTTGTAGGGATAATTGTATTTTCAAATAGGTGACCCTGAAGACCTATGCACGCCTTTCTGTAGTGTGATGGGACTGGAGACCACAAACGCGGTGTCATCAGACATCGACCATGATATCTTTCTCTGACGTGGTGGGTAGTCTAAGACTCTTGGATTTTCTCCTAAATGGGGAAGATACTCGGAGGCTGCCAAAAATTCTATTGAACATAGGACTTGACTTGAACAACAAGAAACTGGACACTTGAATGGACTACAGGGAACATAACTTAACGTATAAAATAAGACATATAATTTACAAAATAAAAATGAATCATGCAAGTAAAAATTAAATGAAAAGTGTAATAACATATAATCAACAACATAAGTTTTTCAATCAATATCAAAAAGGCTATCATATCAATTCAAATGCAAAAATCAATGAATAAACATGGAACCTGTGCTGAAATCTTATTATATATGACCTATTGACTTATTACAAGCAACATCACAAACTCTCGATGAATATGATAGTTGGAGGCACGCAAAATAGCATCATCCACAACTAATGTTAAAAGATGTTGCATGAAGCCCATTTTGTCAACAGTCAACATTAAGATATAAATGAAGCACTGATATTCATGCAAGCAATAATAGAGAGTATGTTGCAATCATGATGGATCCTCTATGAACACAGACATGTGACACGTCATTTGCAAGCAAGTATAAAAGATCGTAGCGAATACAAATACCCACTAATAATGGTAGAAGATTCACGGTATGCACAATAATGTACCTACAAATGATGATTAGCAATAGATAATGAATACTACGACATCCTTGAAGTCAACAATCATTCAGTATCAGGCAAATACACTGATTCCTGCGGGCAAAGGCAGGTGACATGCAACAAATGCAGACACCTATGAGCTGTCATAGAAGATCCGCACATACACAACGTGCTATTTGCAAGAAAGAGACGAAGCATGTGAGGAATGAAAATATCTATGAGCTATTACATGAGATTCATTAGTGTGTGGCAGTATACCTGCATAAAGTAGTAAACGACCTATAACATAATGTTATGATTCATCTGTAAGCAAAAGCAAGGAATTAGTAGTAAAACTTGCGGCCACTAAGGGGCAACTCCATGCCACCGGATTCATAACATGCATAAGAGCCGACATAAGGAATTTATAAATTTCCAATTGGATCCCTGTGCATTTCTCAATAATAACTCATCTATAAAAAGCAGCAATAACCATAATGCAATGTAATGCCACCAGATCTGCAACACTCATATAAGCAGACAAAAGGCATGTAAATGTTTCTAAATAATATGATGTGCACACTCAAATGATGATCCTTCTAGCTAATCTGTGTCAAGCATTTAAAATACCCCCTCATGCATCGAAAGAGTGTTGATGCATTCATACATGCATACACACAAACATGTGTATACACATATAGCACTGCATACGTATAATTATTATACAAATACTTTATACAAAAATACATGTAAACATATACATCCGTATGAGCCCCAGTTAGAATTCATTCTCAATCTGTCTCTTTCCTGTAAGGACATGGCACATGTACTCTAACCAATGGTTTCGTCGACAAATGGCACCACAGATAAACGGTTATGATTATGACCCTCTAAACCGAATGGTTTTGCAGCTAAATGCCACCACTAAATTATGATCATGGTCTTAGTCCGCATGTTTCCCAATAACTTCAAATTCTTGAGATACGAATTAATATGATATAATTGATATATCTAAATAGCTATGTTAGCTAAGGTGGATTCAAATTTGTCCCCTTAGATAAAGATTCACCCCACGTCAATGAGGTACCCTTGGACGAAGCAACCCAGGGTTGATGACAAGGTTCCTCCTGTCATGTTGGGTCGACTACCTCCTCAGACTAAGTAGACCAGGGACAATGATGGTCTGGGATGACGAAACCATGAGAACTAGATCAAGTCTATCATCACTCCCCCCACCATTCATGTTAAGTGCAAGGTGGTAAATTTTTTATTTTAAATATTAATTTTTAAAAAATTAAACCCATGTTGCTACTATACACCATATACTATGTATCTCTATATATATGTTTGATGACTAGCCTTAATTACTAGACAGCAAGCTACAAGAGAGACTTAAGTGATCTAGGCAATTAGGATAGTTGTTGGGTTGAGGATAGCACCTAAACACTTAATCAGACTCACCTAAAGTTCGCTAAAAGTTGCAGGAAATGACTGAGCAGCAAACTAAAATAGTGAATTAACTCATCTAGGTGATTAGGGAGGTTGTGGGGTTGAATACAGCACTTAATCTTATGAGACATTGCACCTAAAGCTTGCTAAAATGCTATTGAAAGTAAAGGACAGCAAAAACAACTTGATATAAGATTTATAAATAAGATGCTATGCATGCAAACAAGCTAAGGGATGGTTAAGTAGACTCCTAGGATAACTTATAGCATATGTGACACATGCTAACCATGCTCTGATACCAAGATGATGTGAAACTACCAAGAGTTAGCAAGAAATTAATAAGAGCAGTTGTTGGAAGCTTTCCAATATAAAGTTATCATTCACAACAAAGAAAAATTATAGGAATTCATAGTTTCAACTTGCTTAGGCAAAGAAGTGCACGTTAGATTAACAAGACAATTCAATCAAACTCCAAAGGTAAGAGTAACTTTTGTGAGAGTATAACAAAAATCCACAATTTAATAATGAGAGGTTTCACCTTGAGGACCTTCTCACTCATTCACTCGTGGGATTAGCGAAAGAAGATACTCGACACTAGAAAAGAGATCACCACCAGGAAGAAGACGCCTAAGATCTTTGTTGATCAATGGAAAGGTTGCCAGCGACAGATGGATTGGTGGGCATCCCATAATCAACCACGATTTGATTAGGAGGTGCTCCTCAATTGTCAGTGCCAACGTGAAGGTGATGCGGTCAATGTAGTCTTCCATGGAGTCGTCGACGTTCAAGTTCAAATCAAAGAAGGTGGATCGTGGAATGTTCATCCTTCCTTGGTTATTATATGCAAACCTGAGATCAATGTCGGAATCCACCATCCATGGACTAGGAGGAGCCTCTTCGTTCTTCGTGGCCTTAAAGGGGAACTGACGATGGGAAAGGAGAAGGAGAACTGGGGGGGGGGGGGGGGGGGGGGGGGGGGGGGGGGGGGGTGTTAGAGAATTGGGGTGGAGAAGGGAAAAAGGAGGGGGCATCTAGGGTTAGGTCTAGTGGGGTGGAAGGAGGGGTTTAGAAAATCTGAAGTTAAATTAAGATTTTACTAAGAGAGGGAGGGATCAATTTGAATTTCAAAATTATCCCAATTTGGCCTATAATGGGGTCGATGGTTAGGAGGAGATTAAGGGGAATATTTAATGTGAATTAATGGAGAATTGGAGAGAGAGAAGAGCCATATAGAGGCCAGCCATAGGGGGGGCTTGGATGTGTCTAGGTTCGATATATGGTCTCAGGAAGGATTTAATTAGGGATTGTTATTAAATCTGAAATTGATTTCAGATTTAATGTAATTGAGAGGTTTCCTAATTTAAGTTGGTTAATAGGGAAAGTTTTGAAATTCCAATATAATTTGAATTCAAATGAGGCAACTTTCCAAATTAATGGAGGGATAAATTAGGAAAGTAATTAAGATTGATTTGAAATTAGAAATTCAAAATTCAAGGGTCATGGTAGGGAGGGGCCCGCGGCTAGTGGAGGCTAGGGGAGGCCGACAGTGAAGGGCTTGGGGAAACCGACAGCGGGTGGATGAGAGGAGGTTGGCGGCTTAGGTAGGTGGTGAGGGTGGCGGGTTAGGGAGAGAAAGGGCGGGGTTTGGAGGCTTCAAGCTAGCGGCCAAGGGGTTGTGCTAAGTAAATTAGATTCAGGAATTGAGCACTTTCCTAATATGGATTATGTCAATTTAGGAAAGAATTCAAAATATAAATTTGAAATCAGATTTTGAATTGGAGTTCTCTCCTAATCTTCATGCTCCACTTTTGGAAAGAGGTAAGACAATCAATTTTGGATCCATGGGAGGGAAACGCCGGCGGTTAGGGTTTGGAGTTTGGGTGGCGTTTGGCTGAGGAAGGGATGTAGGTTAAGTGGAAGGGATCTTGTTGAGATTGACCGATGGCTTGAGAACTTGAAGTGGCCGGCGGGTGTTTGGGGAAGAAGAGGTGGCCGGATGTAGGGAAATGGAAGAAACGATAAGAAAATACTACGAGTACTAATCGTGAGTCTCAGAATCTACCAGCGGCTGACGGGTGATGCGTGACCCTCTTTTAGGGTTTCTCCTCTCAAAAACTCACAAAGAGATCAAGAATAAGAAAGCTGAATTTTCATTAGTAATCATTCTTCATCCCATTACAATAGAAGAGGCCACAATATATAGGCCTATCAAATAAAATAACAATGACTCAAATTCCCCTTGGGCTACAACTCAAACACACTCAAAAGAAAGGGTGCAATCATAATTAGTAAATAAACTACAATACATAAATACATCAAAAATAACTATTGTGAATCGTAGCCATCGATTTATGATTCCTACGCTGATAGACTCGTCAATATCGTCCGATGTCCTCATCACATGGCTTATGTACTGGCCTTATTATGTTTGTATTTTGAATCCATGGTTTAATGAGTGCTATGTTGTTTAGATTTATAATTTCTATAGGTATGACAAAGATAGCGCTAAAATTGATGACTTGTTGAATTATATTTGATTTTGATTTGTTGGCAAGAGTTTATTGATTTGAACTTGTTAATTTAAAATTAATGATTTGAACTTGTATACTTGGATATGTTATGTTAAAGCTTTAGAGTTTTGTTCTTATTTTAGAGAAAACATATGAAACATTAGTGGTACCAATTCTTTCCATAAAAAAGAGAAAGCTACACTAAAACTTCAAAGAAATCTCTCTAAAATCCCCATAACTAATCACCTTATTTGAGAAGTACATATTTCCTTTAGGGCTCATTTGGTAGCTTGAAACCAAAAAGATATTATTTGTTAGATTAATCAGTTGGTTCAATGTAATTAAAAATTAAAATCAATTTTAAAATCCACTGACCCTCTTAAAAATCTCCTCAATAATGTGTTGATTTAATTTTCACTCATAAAGTCAGTGAAATGAAAATATCATGTTTTAAAAAAAGTTACAAGCAACCAAAGAAGCTCTTAACTCCAACTAAGGCTTCATTTGGGACAGCTTTTTTATTGCTTTTTAAAGCAGCTTTCTAGTATAAAAATTTTAATATTTGTACTAAAAAGCTGTTTTAAGAAGCAACAAAAAAGTCATCCCAAACGAAACCCAAGTCTCCAAGTCCTTGTGGTAGTTTTCTAGGGGAGTAATAGTTATGAGAAAGTGAAACTCTTTTCAAAAGAAGTTGTTGAATTGCTTTATCATTCACAAATAAATCAAGCTACAAGGCACAACGTTAAACATCAATGCTACATCTTATCATATCCATGGCCTCTACCATTGTAATTGAGCAATGGTTAGCCACTAAAGAACAAGAATATATATCCCCCTCCCCCGCCCCCCCCCCCCAAAAAAAATAAAAAAAAAGGCAAAATAGTTATAACTTGCATTATCTATGTATAATGTAAACCTCTACAACAATCTTCCACGGTTTGAATTGGAGCCTTTGCTTTAAGCAACATTTCCTCATACTCGTCTTCTGGATCAGACAAAGCTATGATTGCCCCTCCAGCTCCAATGGATGCTTCTCCTTTGTGTATAACAATGGTTCTAATCACTATATTAAGATCAAATCGTTGGTTATATGAGATGAATCCTATGGAACCCGAGTATACACCTCTTGATGAACTCTCAATAGAGTCAAGCAGTTCCATAGATCTTAGCTTTGGAGCTCCTGTCATTGAACCTCCAGGGAAGGCGGCTTTGATGCAATCAACAACACTTGTGTTCGATTTCTTCTTCCCTTGGATTGTGCTAACCATAGTGTGGACAGTTGCATAAGACTGAACTTCCATTAGTTTAGGCACACAGTCACTACCTGGTTCGCAAACCCGACCAAGATCATTTCTCAATAGATCAACAATCATGAGATTTTCAGCTTGGTTCTTCTCACTATATTGAAGTTGCAGTCTTAAACACTCATCCTCCTCTGTTGTCGTGCCTCTAGCCATTGTACCTTTAATTGGCTTTGCTTCAAGCACTCCATTTTCATCTAGCTGTAGAAATCTTTCAGGAGAGGAGCTACAAATGCATAATTCTTCCATTGAAAAATTCATCCAAGCTGCATATGGAGCTGGATTTTTCTTTCTCAATTTAAGATAAAAGTTCAGAGTATCTGTGTTTACCACTCTCATTCTTGCCTGTGTTGTCAGACATAGCTCATAGCTTTCTCCATCTCTAATTAATTCTAAACACTTTTCCACATCTTTCATGTATTGATGCTTTGATTTGTCTACAACAAAGCTTCTGTTATATGGGATTGACAGCCCTGCTTGTGATTTTTGGATGTTAAACACTTTTGTAGGACTTTTTAAACTAAATAGTTTCTTTTCAATTTTGTTCAACCATGGTTCCTCATCGAAACCTTTTGGTGATTTCAACTTAGTTCCCAAGTTACTCGAATCATGTACTTGTAGAATATAAACATCATCATTGCTATGATCAATAACAAGTAGGTTGTCAGCAAAGAAGAAGCAAGCATCAGGGGCTACAGACTTGTGGCTATTAGATGTGGCACCACATTCAATTTTTAGATCATACCTGTATGCGGAGAAAAATTATTAGAAATTGTATGCAAGTTTCTAACAACAAGCAGTAAATAAGGGATACAATAAATAATTAATAGTTGGATCTACCTAATACTAAGTATTGCAGGTTATGGGATAAGCCAAGTTAGATTTTGTCATAAAAAAAGGACTATTGAATTATGTGCAATTCTTTTCAGTACTACTAAAGCTATTAACAGTTGAGAAATTTGTCCATTCCTAACAAACTTCACTACAAAAAAAAAAAAAAAACCCCAGACAAAAAAAAAACAACTGCAAGAAAATTTTCTTTGTTTATTAGGGTGCATGTGAGATGACTTTTTCTACAAAAAACCTATATAATACCAACAAGTATTTTTAAAAACTCAGCTTTTCCCATGGCAATTCCTCAACTAAGTAATTCTAACCAAGTCTATATACTAGTTATTTTTAGACCATGTTTATCTTCAATAATCTCTCTCGCCATAAAATCTCATAGCCATTGTTTTCTCCTGGAAGACTTCTACTTAATATGAATTCTACATCCTCTAGCCATTAGTTTTTTCCCTCGAAAAAATATGTAAACAAATTTATCTAATAAATCATAAAAAATTCTGAGCAATCAAAATACTATTATTGAGAGAAGAGAAAAAAGGCAAAAATTAACAATCACACAAAATTAAATAGACAATAAAAGGAAGAACATACCCAAAATAACCTACATATCCTCCACAAAAATTAAAGGGCAACCCTTCATAATCTTTCTTTTCATAATGAAATGAATTAAGCTCCTATTTAAAATAAAAGAGGAGGGTTAATTAATCACAAATAAACAGTAAAGCAAGCAACCAACTCTGAAGCTATTACCTTATCCAAGAAATCTAAAAAACCATCTTCAATATTCTCTTTTTTGACATATCCATTATTATCTTGAATTGATATGCAGCCGCCAGATCTGGTTATCATTATAGTGAAATTTATTAGTGTTATTTGGTTATATCTAGCATTATTAAATCGCACATGTAACTATGTTCTAATTAAACCAAGTGAAATGGATGGAAGTCAATAGAAACCTGTGTTTAGAGAGATGAAATGTCATTTGTTTCCAGAGAGAACCACCTTTACCACCCATAAATGAAAAGCGAGCCCTTCCCTGAAATTCATGAGCTAAGTTAAATTACCAGCAACAATGGACATAATAACTTTTTTGTAGGCTCCACAACTTCAAGAAAAAAAAATGATAAAAAAAACTAGTGCTCTATGTATAGATATATGCAAGTTCAATAAATTATAATTTACCTTTTCTGTGGAAGAGCTGTCTAACCAAAAAGTGTTTTCAGCATTTTTATCTCCAAATAGGTTGCAAAATATGTTTTCAGGTCCCCCAGCCTGACTTGCAAAGCAATCAATTTTCTTCCACTGCAATTTAAGATATTTGGCATCCAAACTCTTTGGTGTTGAATGGTCTCTTATTATAACTCCATTACATAGTAACTTGTTAATTTTAAACTCTTCAAATAATCTAGGTGTAAAAGAGGCCTGCATCATTTTGTACCTGGGTTAATGATTCTACTGGGTAACATAAGTAACATTAATAGAATCCAAAGTTTTTAAAATGGAGAACACTTCCGCAAGGTAATTTAAAATACATCAATTCATCAAACATATGTTTTAACTTTATTTGAAAATTGAGTAAATGGTCAAAATAATTTTTAAATTTTCTAAGTGTGTACATTTTAGTAAATATACCTAAACTTACTAAATTTGAACCAATTTAGTTATACTATGAACTTTTTGTTTCTTTGGACAAAAATTAGAGTGAGGGAATTTTGAACTGTTTATGATCAATATCACTACTTAATACTATCAGGATGACAAATAAACTTCTAGTAAGACCAAATTATATGTATTGACTAGGAATTGTTATATGTATTGACTCTTCGGAAATTAAACTTTGAGTTGATGTTTACCTTTGGTTCTTGATGCAAGGTGGACCTCAACCCATAATTAACAGTCATCTTCTTGAAATTCTCAAAAATTTGTCTACGGTAGCTAGTGGCAATACTCTCTGGATGAAACTGTGTACCAAACCCAATTTAAAAGCAGAATTATAAGAACAATAAGTTAAGGAAATTAGATTGTACAGAAAGATACCTGCACACCAAAATGAGGCCTAGTGGAGTGCATGACACCCATAAGTATCTTATTTCTGTCAATGATTTTTGAGTTAGTAACATCTTTATAACCTACATAGCTAACACTAGCAGATAAATCACCAACTTGTAGCAATTTATTTGTTTGAAGAGTTGGGCTCATGTCAGATTGTTCAGTCCCAAGGAAAGAATGTGTTTCCTCAGACGTAGTCCATGCTATAGGAACAAGTTCCCTGGGAAGTGATTCTGCAGCTACGACAAGGGAATGATATCTCATGACCTGCAATTGATACTAATTTAGTTTTATGAAAAGATGGATCATGTCTTAGTTGTTGCTAGAAGTAAAATATGATATCCAAGCTATAAATTTGTATACTTTTTTCATAGAACGAGAATCTCTTGAAGCACAGGCACTTAAATTTTGTCGAAGTGAAAAAGCGAAAATTTTGAGAAATATTTTGGGGATGTTTGGCATCCTACTTTAGGTGAGATTTAAGAAATATTGATGAACAGATTTTTGGGGATTTTAAATCCTCCCTGTTAAACACCATTATTAATTAAATATTATACAATTCACAAGATTGAATGAAGTTAAAAAATTTCTTTCTCTCAAAATCTTGAAACACATTCAAATAATTTAGGAGAATTCAATAAGATTTTATATTTATCATGTCAAATAATTTTTAAAATTTAATACTAAAGAATTATTGTTCCTTATTTGCAAGATTTTAGTGAATCCAATTTATAGCCAAAAAATCCCTTTGGCACCAATCAAGACTAAGTGTTAACTTATAGCACAGTAAAAGTGCAACAATAAACACTAAAAGCACAAGGATGAATAGTAACTACACTTTTACTGTTCACAGAGAAAAATCAAATGATTCTCTGTGTCTGGTCTCCGCACGTAATAATCTCTCCTAAGATTGAGGCACTTCCGTATTTGTAATTTCTTCCTTTATATTCATGGAATTTGCCTTACGTGTATTTCATGTAAATATTTATACCAAATAATAAAATAAAGAGAGATTTATGAAGCATGATGATTAGTAAGTCACCCAATCCAACAATATAATGGGGTGGGATATGCTCCTAGTGCCGCTACCCAATATCTAACCTTGCTATTTTGCGGGTGATGATGGCATTCCTTTAAGTTTATTTAAAATGCAATGCAGATTCTAAAAGTTCTTAATAAAAAGTAGTTTTCAATAGCTACGATATACTAACCTTAAATCCTGAGTTTCTTCCTGACGGTATACCATTAAAGAGTTCACATCCAGTATGTTCAATTTCACTGTACAATAAATAGACATACTTGCTTTTAAGAATCAAAGGTATATATCTGAATATATGTAATGATGTGATTATTTAAAAAGTTGTAATGAGTCTACCTTAGGCGTCCATGAATTGGTTCAGGGGCATGAATAACTTGAGCACCATAAATATATCCCAATGCCTGCAAAATAATTAATTATGAATAAAAAGAAGCTAGAAGTATGTCAAATAATTTAAATTCTTTTTCACCATAAACATATCCTTAATTTTTTAATAAAACCAAGATATAACTATTTTTTAGTATTAATTTCATCTTTTTAAAACTAAGATTGGATAAAAATTATGATTGCTAGAAGCCCACCTGATGGCCTAGACAAACTCCCAATATTGGTATGTCCTCACATTGAGCGAGTATTTGCAGGCATACACCTAAACAACAAAAAAATAAAATATATAAAAGCAGCTAGCTAGCCAAATAGAAATCAAATTAATTATTACCTATATCTTTTGGGGAGGCTGGAGATCCGGGGCCTGGTGAGATGATGATGTTATCAAAAGCATTTTCTTTGTATAAGAAAGGTTGGATGTGCTCCCAGCTCCATTCATCATTGTGAATGACCACAGGTGGAACTAAAAATAACTTTGGTTAGTTCACAAACAAACAAACAAAAACAGGCCTAAAGTGGATCTATTTCAAAACTGATATTTGTATTGTAATTAAGTTGCAAAGCTTAATTATTACAAGGCAAATAAATAGCCATCAATTTCCACTGATTGGAAGAAATTCGCTATCTATTATTGCATGATGAAGAAGTTAATGCGAAGTCGTTGTAAGAAAAGAATATAAAAGGATAGGTTAGGACACCATTAATAATAATTAAAAAAAAAAAAGCACCTCCATTAACAATAGCGAGTTCCTGGTAGATGTTGTAAGTGTAGCTGTCATAGTTATCAATAAGCAAGGATCGAACTTTTTGCTGTTTATAATTATGAGCAACAGCACTCTGTTCATCGTCGTCATAACGGTGCTCCGCCAGCCGCTGAATAGAGAGCGGTCGTAGCGCCGGCGGAGGTCTGGAACAGATCCTTCTTTCGGGTCGGAACGTGAATCTTGATGTTAGGAATTTGTTTGGAACGGCTGTTGAGCCTGGGAGGAGCGAAGACGATGGCCGGAACCTAACAGGTGTAGTCATGGTCATGGTCATGCTAATTATTGCTGATTGCTAATTGCAAAGGAAGGATGGTGGTAGACAATGGAACTCGGAGAAGAAACCCAAAAGCGCGCCTATTTAGAGAGAGGAGGAAGAGAGAAACGGCTAATAATATTAAAATAAAAATTATCATTTGTCTTAGAGGAGGAAATTTGGTCACGGCAGTTTATTTTTTATGCAAATATATTGATCAAAATATCTCAAGCAGAATTTTAGAAGGACCCTCGAGCAACGTGGAGGAAGACTATTCCTTCCTCATCTGAGTCTGAGCTACGACAAACAGCTCAATATTAAAAATTTGTGTTTTTTGCGTTTGAAGCATCTCTCTGCACATGACATTAAGCATTTCATTACCTGTTTTCAAATGGCACGCGAGTCTTATTTTTTCATAAATAAAAGAAGGAACTGCTCTAAACTATACAGTTAAGGCTTGGATTTAATGATGATACACAAAATAAAAATATAAAAGAAGTAGAGAGTAATGGGATGTTGACCGAAGATAAAGACATCAAGAAGGTTAAAAGATGTGACCTGTTATTTTTTCTTTTCGTTGGAAATGAGTTGGAGTTTCCACTAGAATCAAGGAAGATGCATAAATGATAGCAACTATTTGGACTTTAGAGCTTTTTGATCTTTGGCCTCCTCTCCTCAAACTTTGTCACCTATCATCACCTACAATATCGACGTATGTAATCACCAATAAGACTAATGCATTCTATAGACACGAACTCAAACTCCTAATGTCTATAGTTTATGTTTATTAATTTGTATTAATGTCTCCCTAATCATATGGAATTGTATCATTTATAACTAGTGACATACATTAGTGCCTCCAAAACCAAAAGAAAAGGACAATATCCGCTATAAATGATACATAACCAAATTCATTTGCTCGAGTAGGAATATTGATACAATATTTGAGTTGAAAACTTTTGGAATTAAATTCAAGACCATTTAAATCTTGATTAAGCAAACCCATAGTCAAAACAAAAATCTTGATGGGAAGAGCTTAACAATACCTTAAGAGTTCCAATCAGAATCCAAAACTTAAACATTTTAATTGGATGACTAAATTTAAGAGTACTTATAATCAAATTAAGTATTCAATAAGAGGAATCCAATGAGTCTAAGATCATTTAATTACGGGGTCATCTAGACAATTAAATGATCGTAATTAAATGATAAGTAATAGTAATTTATTAGTAGAATCAATGCGAGCCATCTAATTGAGTGTTTTAGGATGTTGACCAATTTTAATAAAATGGAATTCTAAAAATCTATTATAAGATCCATAGTTTCCACGTGAAAGGGGTTCTTCAAGCTCAAGTCTTGACTTATAATTGGGGAGAGCTTACATTTTTAAAGAATTCCGGAGCTCCATGTGATTTTTAATGTCATTGATCAACAACTTCAGCTACCATCACCCATTATTATTGCCCATTTATCATCACCTAACTTTCAATGATTGACTATAAATTTCTAACCACCATCAACCAATTATAACCTATTGATCACCTTCACTTGAGTATGGCCTCCCAATTATCATCACCCAACTACTATTGCTCAATTATCAACGCTCATCGTCACCACCAATATTGACATAATCCATCTGACTATAAGGCTAATGCATATTATCAACACTAACATCAGTGCCCATTGAGTTTACCACCTACTTTAGCCAAAAATATTGATGCAAATAATTGCTTATAATGTCGATGCACACTGTTGACAGTAACGTCGATGACCACTAACTCATCACTTACTATCGGCAACAAACTTGACCCACTTTATCATCATTAAAATTAATTGATGTTGTTGACACCAAATCTTACTCCATATATCAATAATAAGATTAATACTAGACTTCTTATTCTTTGTTTTCCTTTCCTTACAATAGAACAATCAAACAAACCACAAATAATTTATGGAAGATAGATCACATGCCTTAAATATCTTAAAATTCCATCATGTAATTCATCATCCTCAATTAATATCTAGTCCTTTGTAATTATAACGTCCCAAGATTTAATTTGGAATAATTATATCTTTTATCATATAATTATATATTAGAGCCACTAATAACATCCATATACAAATTTATTATAACAAAAAAAAAAACATTTTATTTCTTCATCAATATATATAGTCCCAAAAGAATTATATACAATAGCCATGGACTACCATCAATTACAATAGTTTATTATAATTTCCATGACTACCAAAGGATAAATGATAGAAAGTAAAACACTTATGCTAGCAAATATGAATTATTCTTACTCTATTGGTCATTATCCTTCCCTGAAACATGTAAACTACATAATGATCTAACAATCCAATACATCACCAAAATATATAGCTTCAATCAATGCACGAAAAGTTAAAATAATATGCATGAAATCATTCAAATCAAATCAATATGAATATGTAACAGTCATTATAAATAATATTAATTCATATAAATAGTAGCATATTAGTATGAACTATGGTGATTAGTGTGAATAGTAATATATATGTAACATTTTTATTAGTGTAATCTATATTATTCATTTATATGCCAGAATAGGAATCTAAGTTCCAAATTAGTATCAATTATCACTAACTCTGTCATATCCCATTATATCATGTTGAATGTGGTGTGAAATGTTACCATGTGAATCAATGTGATTGTATCATTTATCAGTATATGTCTATATGACATTGGTATCAATATTTCTTGTTTATGTACTTGCATTTATCAATGTATCATTAATATCATGAATGTCATTTCTATGTTATGTCATGTATATCAACATATATGCTGTTATGCATTTCATATATCATATTAATATATGTATAACATGTATCATTATATCATGTAACAACATTAGTATATGCATACCATATATCATTGTATAATGTATCTTATACATGTATCAATCTGATTATATATCATGTTATATCATATAACTTATGCATGTCTCATGTTATGTCATGTCTTATCATATAAAATAATATCATGTACACATATCATACAATACTATGAAAGTTAGGGCATTTGGCACAATGATATTTTTTTGTATCAATCATATCATGTATTGTAGGCCAAACCTATAGGAATAAGTCATACCAGTATTAGTCTCATCAATCATGTGATGCCTTGGGATGTAATGAAAAAATTGAACTTACTTAAACCTATAATTAATAAACTCATCCTCCAATAACCACAACCAGAGCCACTAATAAATGCAGCATAATCAACTTTCATTCCATTAAATTATAAATACATAATTTATAGAAAAAATATTTAGATATTAGAATAAATAAATTGTATTACAAAAATCAGTACCTCAAGCACTAGACCTCATAAGCCTTCTTCTACACTCCTCTACTCAACTGGTCCCTTCCCTTTTCCTAAATTATAAAAGAAATAGAGTGAGCTTAATTAGCTTTATAGGCTCCCTCCTTCACCCTTCACATGTATCAATATTCAATTCAAACATTTAAAAGCAATTGATTAAAGTAAAACATAAAAACTTATGAAACAATTAAACAAAACCTAAATATATCAGAGTTCCAGTATATACCTAATCTCAGGGCTAGCATTTAAATTTTTATATCCCACATAACCACTTTCATAAAAGTCTCCATTTAAGCTGGATATCTTGCATTGCTATTTATAATTACATTCATGATTACATTTACAAGATAGCACAAGAACTTACTCATAGATAGAATTGATAAAGCTAGCATTGAAATCGATACAACATAACTTAGCATGGGGCAGATACACTATATAGCATACTGGTATGACATGTTGATATACATGTACATCTTGTATGATTATTAATAAAAACTATATTATCGAATCATTGCCATGAATATAATTGATAGACAATCAAAATATGCTTTATTGTATAGTACCTAACATTACTTTATAAACTTTTAATGACTACTATTCTTCTTTGATATAATTTTTGTTTTACTTATCATTTTGAATTTCTATTGATATATTGATAATGATAGTTTATTTCATATTGATGACTACTAATTTTGTATTGATGGAGTTGAGCATGCATATTGATTCTTTAGATCTTGTATTGAGTGTATAGATGGGTTTTAATTACTTGTTGGATTGTGTGCTCATTATGTGACATTAATTAATGTTCAGGTTCATACAGGGGACCAGCTGAGTGAGATTGATCAGAGCCAAACTTCATATTTTATTTATTTTTCTTGTATTCTTTTTTTTTTTCATAATCATAGGGGTTGTAATAGATGAATGTTATAGATTAAACTTATGATTATTGTATATGGATTTTAAATAGTGATGTATATATTGATGCTTTCATGGGTTTAATTGATGTAGAATGAAATCAGTGGCTCTGATAGATTAAAGAGATGATAAAAAGATGTAATTCTTTTAATTTAGGTCTGGGGGCATTACATTGTATCTGGTGCTGAAGCCATCTTCGCTATATCATTAACTTTCACCCTCAATTGATGATAATCAATCTAAGAAAATATTGTTACTCCTTCCAACTAATCAAGCATACCATCTATCATGGGCAGCGGATGCTTATTCTTCATTATCATTTTTTCAGCTCCCGATAATCCATCCACATCCTCAAAGATCTTTCCTTCTTCACAATAATATAGGAGCTCCCTAAGGCAATCCATTAGGCTTGATGAAACCTCTATCCAATAGCTCATGTAATTAGATCTTCAACTCCATGTAATTCCCTAAGTGTCATCCTATACAGAGTCTTTACTATTAGAGTTGCACCCGACGCCACCTTAATATAGAATTATATATCTCTCTGGGGAGAAGACCCATATAACTCTTCAGAAAAAAATATTAGGAAATTTCTTCACTAAAAGAACATATTTAAGATCTTTAACAGATTTATTTAAATCTCTTACATAGGCCAAAAATACATAATCACTTTTTCTTTAGGCCTTATCCACTTGTAATACATATATTAAGAATGATAAATAACTCTTATCACCCAGAAAATAAAACATTTATCTGTTTACACATAGACTCACTCTTTCCTTATAGTAATCGATCTGAGCCTGATACCTACTCAACCAATCAATGCCTATTATCACATCAAACTCCTTCAAAGTTAACATATAGTGTTCCTACTAAAAATTTCAAGCTTACACCCACATACTTCATTAGAAAACATCAAATTCCTCGTCAAAAATTTAAAAGATTGCTTAGGATATAATGAAATACATGCTAAACTTAAATCATCTAGAAGACACCCATGTATAAAAGAATGATTGGCACCAAAATAAAAAATAATATTATAAGATTGCTAAGAAACGTATGTCATACCTAGCATTACCTCTGGTGCCTCCCTCGTCTCTTACTCAGTTAGAATGTAAACTTTAGGATGAACTGGAGCTGCACTCAGAATAATTGAAATGGTCTTCCTCCAACTTTGCCTCCACTACGAGGTAAAAAAGGCCTCATTGATAGCTCTAGAAGGGGCTAGATATTTCCTTTGACTACCCCCATCTTCAGGTTTATCTTTTGGCGCTCTATGCGGACACTGTGCCACTTTATGACCTTCTTGGCCACATCTAAAGCATATACTCATATATAGATAACATCGGGTAGTATGTCTCTGCCTATAGAAATCATAAATAGATGCACTGCTAACAGTTACATATCCTCTAATACTTCTAAATAATATCGATCCTCCCCCCTAGAATCACCATCTTCCATTCTAGATCTCTTACCACTGAATATACTTCTAGAAGGTTCTCATCAAAAACTTTTTTTCTAGCATCCCATCAATAATGGATGGACATCAAATCATTCTCCATCAACCTCAACTTTCTACGAGCCCAAAAAAGTCACTAATATTAAATAGGACCATGGATCCCTTAAATTATCTCTCAGACCTAATAGAATAACTCATAAAAGTCTATTGAGCTATTCCTAACTGATCTCTACATTCAACTTGCCCTGAAATATCTCTCTTTGTTGGCCTATCCACTAGTGCTCTGCTTCTCCATCTAAAAAAACACTACCAATGAAACTCTTTTTCCCTCCAAGCACTGTATACTATCAAAGGACTACTCTTATCAAGTAATCCTCAACTGTTTAAGGCTTAACAACACCCTAAAAATGAGATGGCTTCAACCTCAAAAATAAATGCAAATTCTTATCCACCTCACCAAAATTCTTCCCCCCCCCCCCCCCCCCCCCCCCCTCTTTACTGTATACGTTCTACCCTGAGCCTCACTCATTAGACAAACCACTAACCTAGCAAGCTACATCATTGAATCAAAATTCATCAACATGATAGTTCTTTGATATATTGCAGCTTGACTGAAACTTTATTTATTAGTTGCCTCTTGCTCTTAGGCATTCATGATACAACAAAAAACTTTAATATAATTAAGAATAGAGGAATTCAACTATACAACACAATTAACATACAATAGTCTATACTAGACTCTAAACTCATTACCCATACAATTCATTTTTCTATAGATTTGGTTATAATTTCTAATCCTTCCAAATTATTACTCTAAGACCACCTATGACGCCCTAAGACCTAATGGAAGGATTGGACTTACTTAAACTTATAATTAATTAACTTATCCTCCTATAACTATAACCAAAGCTACTAAATTTCCAAAATATAAATATAGAATAATCAAATTTAATTCCATCAAAACATAAATACAAAATCCATAGCAAAAAAAATGTATATATTAGAACAAATAAACTAGATTACAAAAATCAGTACCTCGAGCACTAGCCTATTTCTACACTCTACTCAATCAAGCCCTTCCCTTTTCCTAAAATCTTAAAAATAAATAAAGTGAGATAAACTAGCTCAGTAGACTCCTTCCTTCACCCTTCATAGGTATAAATATTCAATGCAAATAATCAAAGAAACTAATTAAAGAAAAATATAAACTTGAGAAATAATTAAAGTATAAATAAAACCTAAATTTATTAGTTCCAGTATATACCTAATATTGGGGCTAGTATTTATACTTTTATAACCACATAACCACTTTCACAGAAATATCCAGATGCAGTACAAAATACACATTCTCAGATATCTAGTTGCATTTCACTTTCATATATACTTTTCCAACAAAATTCAAATAGAGGTTCAGAGTTTATTAATGCATATCTCAAAATATTTCTTTAACTTAATTCATTAAAACACCAACATGTGAAATGAAATTATTATAATGTATATGTCCTGATGTTTGCTTACAGCTTTATTTTCACTTATGTCTCCCTTACCTCCTGCATATAGCATGTGGGGCCAAAATCTCTGCCACAATCGCATCATGCAGATGGGGCCGAAAGAGTATTTTCAGTGTTACTTAATCCCCCAAACCTACTTTCAACAAGTGAGACTAGAATCCCTCCCATATTTACATCAGACAAATAGAGTTGAAAGAGTACATTTAGGTCCCTTATAATATAACAAAGAGTTCATTTTTCCACATTTAAGTACATAATAGCTTCAATGCTATGTAATGAAAAGTGCAATCTAATGTAATAATAATTAAATTAGATATTTAATATCATATTCAAATGATGCATGAATTTCCAGTAATATGCCACATGCCACTATTCTAACCTAACACCACTGTGCGCCCACAGAGTCTTCTAAATTATCTCAAACTATTCTCACCTGAGATGCAGCACTACACCGCATGCCCAAACATATTTTTTTAATCTAAAATCCTGAGAGTTCAATTCTAGAGCATCGTTTACACTGGCACCACGATGCCACAAAGAGGATTTCATATCTTGAACTTTAACTTCTTAGGCACCAAATCTTGGTTACTTACAATCCTTATAAGCATTGTAAGGCTCATAATTTCTAATTAATTTAAAGTTAACAATCATTTATAGAAAATTACCCAAAGTTCATAGTAAAAAAATTACAAGTCAAAAGTTAATAAGTCAGGTGGCTTCATGTACAAGTCGTCGCTTCCCATCAGTCATATCATATATCATTCTTCTTATACTTCTCTTTTATTATATTTTTGGATTACACCACAAATATTTATTTAAAGAAGTCTACCGGCCCACCTTTTTCTACTAGATAATATATCTTTGGCCAACCTAAATCAATCACATCTTTAGTTAGCCTTTCTTGTAGATACACACATACACAAAGTTATGCACTTATCATGTGTAATAGATGAAAATTATATTAGTATCATAGACTATAACAAATATATATTTAGTATGCCTATCAATATGTGTATCTTATTATTGCACTCATGACGTCAAAATGCATGTTATGTTAGATTAACTATAATAGATGCATGTCATATCATGCCTAATAGAATAATTGTATGAGTCCTAATTCATTTCTAATATGCCTTTATTCTTATCATTTTAGGTACAATATCATAATTGTAAAACCACCCAATAATTTTGCAATATGATCATGTCAAGACGTTCATTATGAAGATATTTACGACATATCAAAAGTTATACAGTAAAAGTTCGTTAAATCAAAAGATAATACATTTCCATGATATCAGAGAGAGAGAGAGAGAGAGAGAGATCTTAAAATCAAAATCATTGAAAATATAAGTAAGATTAAGATTATCTAACACGATCAGAACAACTTTGTTAACTGAAATGATAGACATAAATGACATGAGGTAAACTTTCTCTCTCCTCTCTCTCCTCTCTCTCCTCTTCCTCGTCCAAGAGCATTGAAAATGAGGACTTATGGGGATGGCTTTTGTACTTAAATGCAATAGTAAAATGAGATATTAAACAAAATTTCAATGACCTAGCACCGTAGTCTCGAGATCACAGTGCCACAACGCAGACCCCAAACACTATAGAATAGAAAAATTAACGCTAATATGCTAAAGCTAGTGCCTCCACCCCTAATCACTTGGAGCACTCCAAATAGAGAGGCAAGTGCCAATGCGCTCACCAGCACAATGTCAAATAGCTCCCAGCCAAATTTCCATAAATGCAAGATTTTAAAAATGATAAATAAGAATTTATTAATCAATTAAAATTTGGGTCATTATAGTAACAATACCTTCGACAATTACAGGGAAAGACATTGTTTTTAATTGATGACATACATTGATAAAGTTATTTCCTACAAAATATTCTGATAATAATATGGGACATGAAAAAAAAAACAGGAAAAAAAAAAAGACGCTTTTGTTTAATTCGTGCTATTTGAGTGGATGGAAAGTTGAATAGCCCAGCGAAGGATGGCTCTGTGGGTGAGGAGTGGAGGTTATGGTGGGATCCGGCGTTTTCCGGGGATATTGCTACCTCGTCCACTTGTGGCAGCAGAGAGAGCATGGAAGAAGGGCATCGAGAGGAAGGGATGGGTAAGGGCGATGCGCTGTTCCTTGCAATGGGAAGCTGATACCCAGCCTCGTGACGAGGTAAGGGAGATCGTGATGGAGAAGGGCGAGGTCGGTATATTATCTAATCATCTTTTTTTTTAAGTTGATTTCTCCGTAAAAGGATGCAGAAGAAGATGTCGAACTCTCCTTTTCTTTTGTTTGGTACAAGTATTTTTATTGTAGTTTTGTGTTTTTTTTTCCCCTTATATTTTGTTTAACATTTTGTTTTGTGGTTCATCGGTAATGGTCAATGGCGATTAGATGTTTTGATGGATGAAGTTGTATACATTAAATGCTTAAGATAAGTAAGGGTTTTTCTTTGCCTGATTTGATCATTGAGAAAAATTTGTTACTTTTAAGTTTATAGTTTGTAAGCATTTTGCTTATGTGAAATATTATCATCAAGAAATCTTGCACACAAATTTTACAAGGAATTCCCAAATATGGTTCGTAGCGTGCAAGACTATTCGTGTTAGTAGAGAGAAAGTTAATGTCTTAGCAATATACGAAAATCTAACACACAAAGATAAGAGAGGGTCCCAAGCGACACCAAAGTTTTTATAGAAAAATTTGAAAAAAAGAAAAATAAATCATGGGTCTAACCATAGTTGTCAATGGCGCAAAATAGCGCGCGTCATGACGCACCTATGGCGCCATGTTCATGGCGAGGCGCATGTGTTTAAAATAGCGCGCGCTATTTGTGCCACATGTGAGTCATGGCGCACGGCACAAAATTGCACGCCAAATTGTTTTTAAATTCATTATACTGCATTGCCCTAATTTCATGAAAGATTTTCAGTTTGTTGCATCTGTCGAATACATCCCGTAGTCCCGAAGTCGAAGTCACTGATCTGTCCCAAAGTTGAGGGTTTTCTATTTTCTGTTTGCTGCATTCGCTGCTTTCGCCCAATCGTCCTGCAGAGTAGTGCTTCCGTCAAATCCGCCCCCTCCTTCGTCTGTTCCAATAAAAAATCTTACCAGCTGACTTCGATTCGCAACCTCCGTCAGGCCATCTGTTCCGCACAGCTCTGTTGTTTTGCACGGCTATTTCTTACAAGAATTTAAACTTACAGGTATGCTCGGTACCGCTAGGTACATGCTCGGTACCGCTAACTCCATGCTCGGTACTGCTATGTACATGCTCGGTACCACTCGGTATTGCTATGTACATGCTCGATACCGCTCGGTGCATGCTAGGTATCGCTAAGTACATGCTCGGTACTGCTATGTACATGCTCAGTACCACTCGGTATTGCTATGTATATGCTCGGTATCAGTCGAACTTATATATGTTATGATTGTTTTTCATTATTATGATAGCTTGTCTTTCATTTTTAATGATATTTCATATTCATGTTTGTTATTTTATAAATTTATTTAGTTTGCGTCATGTTCAAAATGGCGCGCGCCGTGTGCTATGCGCCATAGCTCCAAAGGGACCTTTGCGCCATGATGTGCCATTCGTCATTAACAGGTATGGGTCTAACCAAGTTGAAATGATTCAATTAGTGTTTACTGTCGATTACAAATAATGCATTTCTCCATGATTGGGGAATGGGCTGATACAATATAGCAGATATAAACTGCGGAGAATAGATTCCCTGATAAATGTTGTAAGAGTCTTGTGACATGAAAGTTTCCTTCAAGCAATCATTTGATGTATGTTTGATTGTTCTCCTTTAAGGAGAGGAGACAAGAGACCAAGAAGCCTAACATAAATATGCATGATATATCATCAAAAAATTATTTTGATCAGACATGAATCTCAAGGCAAAATCAAAAGTAAAGTAGACTATGCATTGAAAATCAATAAACAAGCACTTTGTACATCATAATAGGAAAATAATATATTTTCTTCAAGCCCTTATACCTTCTGTTAAAAATAAACTCTTATGACTCTTTATGCTAGCATATCAAAAAATATGCTTTTATGAATCCAATGCTTAGCACATATCATATATTCATAATTTCAGATCCTCAAGAATCTCTATGTATATAGTACTATAACAGAACTTCCACCGTATACCAGATCTCCTTAGAGTCATATTTCAAGAAGGTAAGTATATAATTTATTATATTGTAGTAAAAGAAATATAAATAAAGAGATTTTAGAATTTCACAGAATGCCTTAATAATAGGCAACAACACTATTTACATAATTTCATAATGTTACCAAATTATCAGAGATTGTTTAGAACATTTAAAGCTTTTATCATATTGTAGTCTTATTTTTGGGCACCATAATTATTTTCTAAATTGTCAAAAAATCCATATTTTTTGGTGAAAATTTCACATAAAAATACATAAATGTCAAGAATTAGTGTATTTATAACATACAAAAAGGTTTGTGGTGAAAGTTTTACGGATCATGGTTTAAAATTGCGCAATATGAGGCTCGCCTTGAGGCCCGCCTTTGCGCAATTCCAGTAAAAAACGCCTCGGTGCTTACGGCTCGAGTTTTTTTTATGAGGCTTGCGCCTCAACTTGGTTGAGGCCCGCCTCGCCTCACTGGCATGAGGCTTACGCTTCACGCTATATATAGTAAAACTTACATAAATCTTGAAGTGAATGCCTGACATTGGACTCTATATGAGAGGAGGAAGGGGAGAGAGCAGTTCATCATAATGATAATTCAAATGAAGAACCCCTTAGTGATGACAGTGTTGATGACTTATGAGTTCTTATGTGATATGTCATTGTTATTTATTTTTGGAAATTGGAATTATATATTAATGAAAAGAATACTGGGATTTGGGAAAGATAGAATTTTGAGTTGAACTATATTTCATGTTGTCTTATTATTGGGATATTTTGATTTCACTTCATATCTTATGTTTTTTTATGTTTAATATTATTCACTCATTAGTATATAAAAAATTTATCATTTTATGTTTACGCAATCTTTAATTTTGAGGCTTACGCCTCGCCTCACGAATGAAAAATGCCTCAATCCAAATACGCAATTTTAAACATTGTTACGGATACAAAATTATTCTCACTTTTGCACTATGAAAATATAATTTAATTTTAAAAAAATTCCAAAATTCTCACTTTTTTAAAAACTAAATTGGTGAAATATAACCTAAATTGATTCAAATAATTTCTTGAATTGGGTTGACAATAGAAAACTCATCGAAGTTGTCAAAATCCAACTTTATCTCTCTAAAATCTCTCCCTTTCTTAAAACAAATTTTAGGTATTTAGAAAATGCTTTTGAATATTTTTTATAAAAATTTGACCTAGCACTGCAGTGCTCAACTTTGCAGCATCCTAGCACTCCACTGGAGAGCACAGCGCCGCAGCGCTCGACCCCAATGCCGCAGCGTTAGTTCATTTTTTCAGAAATCGGATGGAGAGCTGAAAGTCGCAACACTCCAATAAGAAAATTTCATATTTTCATACACATATACAGATCTCCAGAAACCATTTCAAAATGGATCAAGAATGCTTAAACACCCAGAACATTTACAGGCATATGCAAAAGACAAATGTAGAAATTCCACTTATCAGACTGGGTCAAAACAAGTGCATTGGCTCACAGATTTAGGAGGTGTTACACCCGCAACCAACTTTCTTGAGAAGGTGTTGACAAGCGGCAACTGCCTCTTCTCAATTCTCCCCTCTTCCTGGCAAAGAGTTGAAGTCAAATCCTCACTGTAAGATTGTAAGTTTCATCAGTGATGGGTATAGTTCAAGGCTCTAGCTCTAGAAAGTCTCTTCTTCCTTAACAATTCCACTCAAGAAGTGGTTCTCTGCATCCTCTCCAATGCTCCCGTAATCATTTGTCCTCTTCCCCTCAAATTCAGCAAGTTGGTGAACATTTTCGAACTCTTAATTCTCTATATCAACATATTCCTCTCCTACTATTGGGTGTTGTGCTGCTTCACGCAGTACTCTACTTCACGTAGTTATTGGCATACTCCATGCTTATCTCACCTTTAAAGATGTTAAATCCAAAACCCAATTATATTGACAATATTGAGTGAAAAAAGAATAGATAAATAAAAAGAGGAAGAAGAATTTTAGAGTAATAAGTTATTCGATTTTTTTAAAGTATGCTTAATTTGAGAAAATTGCATTAAATTTCATAAATAGAGCTCACCCTTCACCCCCTATTTATAGATTTAGGTTGTTACTTTAGTGTTATAGAGTTGGTTTCATATATAGTTATATGAAAAATAGGAGAAAATAAAATAATTGTGTTGCCTAGTTAAAAGATTTTACTTGATGAAGTGGTATGCTGAGAATTAAAGAAATCGTTGGCTTGGTATACTTTGATAGTCAAATAGCCGAGTTGCTAATTAATAGTTGATCTTGATATATTGCCCATTGAGTAGTTGTCAAGGTTGACTTCATAGATAGGAAGTCATTGGGGCCGAGTAATAAACTTTACACTCCGTATTGGATGAATTCTTAGATCATGGTCACTTGCTTAAGATGAGTTCTCTTGCAGGCTGACGAGTATGAGATTGAGTAGTTCGAATTGGCTTGACTTGAATGGCTTGATTTTGCTTGGGTTTTTTTGATATAAAATTGAATGGATTCATGCATAAAACTTAATAAAAAATGACCCGACAGCAATACTTGGGAGGAAATGCTTCTTGGGGAGTCTTCTTTTGATAAAAGCGATTACATATAGGGTTAATTTCAGCAACGTGTGAGAGAAAAGCCAGTCGTTGGAAAATTAAGATAGAAAGAGAGGAGAGGAGAGGAGAGGAATAAGAGAGAATGTAGATTTAATTAAATAATCTTATGATATAGCTAAATAAAGTAAAATAATTTTGATATATTTTTATATTCATGATAAAATTAGTAAGTCCTTGCAGAGAGGATGTCCCCTCATGAGTTGTTGCTAAGTTTGTGGATATTTTGGGCACTATACAGCAGGATTTACATTATTACTCCATGGTCTAGTAAGTGTGTAGCCCATTTTGATCACCAAGAGGTTTACAGTCGTCGTTACAATTTCCATGAGACAAAACAAACTTGCAAAGGTTTGGAGATGGCCAATTTGTCATGAGTGGCGAGAGGCAACTCCCGAGAATTCAGCCGTGGATTTACAGGGTCATACCCCAGCCACATACTAGTTTAAGCAATCACAATCTTCCTGAATATTTATTTTTATTTTTATTTTTATTTTTGCTTTACTTTGCTGCAGCAGCATATTGGAATTAATTGCGACCTTTGTAATGGTATTGGGTGGTTGATTTGTGATTTCTGCCAAGGACAAAAGACAAATGTGAAGTCTGAGAGTAGTAGCCGTTTCTATCGTCGCTGCCCATATTGTAAAGCTGTAAGTCTGATACTGCGGAAATAAGGATGTTTTTTAGATAGTTTTTTTTTTTTATAATTTTTTTGATAGATTTTTGTCAGATTTGTTAGTTTCTTCTCATAAATTTTGTGGTAAAAATGAGCATTTCACAATCAAGTATGATAAGAGTGTGATGGATATATAAAATAAATAAAAATAAGCAATTGCCACCTTTTTTAAAAAAAAATTATTGTTTCATATACAGAAAGTACAATATCCAAAACAAAACCCAAGAGCAGTGCTTTGACCAACCTGATTTCCTTGTACCAATCCAATCACAGCTTATCAGAGCTTATAAGACATTGGTAAACTGTGATTGTCTCAGCGATATCTAGCGCGAGCTAGTGCCAATTGGGAATGGATTTATATCCACATAATTTATCCTTACTAGTTTTTTTCTTAATAAGTGTGGCCAATCAAAACAGCTCATGCCATTGAGAAAAGCACTAATACTTCACTTATATATTGCAGGTGGGATTAGTTTTATGTCCAAAATGCAAAGTTTTCAAGTGTGTAACCTTCCCAGATGTTAGCGACAGTAAGGCATGACTTCTTCCTCGAGCATGTTGTCAGTTGTTATTTATAATTTGATTTCTATTTTTTATTTGTTTGTTGAAGTTTTAACTTACTTTTTTATTATTGCTTATTGCAAGTATAAATGCCGTCTTTCCTATTAATGAACAATTGCATCTTACCTGCAAACTTTTTGAATTGAAAGAATGATTGTGGAGCTTATCCAAAATAAATACTGCATCATCATTTGCATGCATTAAAAAGGGTTTACAATTTGTCAATGTATTTACAGCTGCATGAACTATAGCTCTAAATACAGGGCTGATGAGAGCATTTAGGACAAGATAGTAGTCGAACCTGCCTATCAAAACTAAATCACGTACATCCATGCGGTAATAAAGAAACAAACGGCTAGCTTGACTCCATTTTTGCTTAGCAAGCTTTAACACCAGTGTAATATTATGGTCTTTTCAAGTCAACTTTCAAGTTACCTATCATTCTCAAGTAAAATATTACCATATATATATATATATATATAATGGAATGCTCAAAGCGCTTGGAGTTTTCATATCCTGCAAGAGATTCAGACTACTTTCAATTGTTTACATATTCTGATCTCCAGGGATCAAATCACCTGTACTTTTAAAAAAAGGGCTAAAATTACAAATTTTAATTTCATGCAACATTTTCAGGCCATGAAAAAAAAAAATGTTAGCTTAACAGTCCTCTAACAGAGGCCCTAACAATCCAACATAGCATTCAACCAAAAATCATTGTTCAACCAATGAAAAATTATTACATACAGAGTTCGAACGTAACTTTGCACCCGGACTTACAAGCTATAAAAAACACATATTAAAATCTACGTGTAAAAAAAAAGTCTCATGATTTCCTTGAATTCCGGCCGTAAAGCTATGTCTAAACTCCGCACGTAATAATTTCTTTTCAATATATACTTCGACTTGATCCATGCAAGGCCGACCACTAAAAGGGCATTTTGGAACTTGCTTTGGATGACCAAGGAGACTGCTGGATGCATGGAAGGTTCATGCTAAGGCTTTTTCTATCAACGGCTGAGGAAGATGCAAGAAACTTGCCTTCATTCATGCATCCTTGGGTATAGCCACATGTGGGGGAAGCTTCCATGCAGATTGAATTCTAGACAAATATTCATGGACCTTTGCATGACTGTCCACTTAAGCCCATTTTATACCTTTTTGCCCATCAAAATGAGATTCTTTGTATTCAAAGTGACTGTTAAACTTAACTTTTGATTATTGCTTTAGAAGTTATGTACATAGCTTGATTTTAGCTTGTAATGATTATATTTTGGGATATAATTGACAATTTGCTCTTGTTAAGATGATGATGCTGATGATGATAATAGAGAACCTCGAGCAGGCACATTCAAGACATTTAAACGCATAATTAATCATTTCTAACTCAGCCCAAACTTGGCATGAGCTGAAAATCTTAACTTTGGAATTTAGGCTAACTTACTTCTCAAACTAGTCTAGAAACTGCGCATACTGGCAAGTTCCAGTTTCTGCTCCCTCCTACACACAACTCCTTTGCATACTTTTAACCAATTGATCGAATGAAGTCATTACATGTTAGCGTTTTGTGCAGTTTAGACCCCTATTGATTAATTAAAAGCATCCAAATAATGAAAATTTATCTTAATAATTTAAAATACGTTCCATATTAATAAGCAAAAACAGAGCATTATTGTAAAACGGACCAATTAAATTTATAATCAGAACATAATAATAACTGTAAACAAAAAAAAATATTACCATATATATATATATATATATAATGGAATGCTCAAAGCGCTTGGAGTTTTCATATCCTGCAAGAGATTCAGACTACTTTCAATTGTTTACATATTCTGATCTCCAGGGATCAAATCACCTGTACTTTTAAAAAAAGGGCTAAAATTACAAATTTTAATTTCATGCAACATTTTCAGGCCATGAAAAAAAAAAATGTTAGCTTAACAGTCCTCTAACAGAGGCCCTAACAATCCAACATAGCATTCAACCAAAAATCATTGTTCAACCAATGAAAAATTATTACATACAGAGTTCGAACGTAACTTTGCACCCGGACTTACAAGCTATAAAAAACACATTAAAATCTACGTGTAAAAAAAAAGTTTCATGATTTCCTTGAATTCCGGCCGTAAAGCTATATCCGAACTCCGCACGTAATAATTTCTTTTCAATATATACTTTGACTTGATCCATACAAGGCCGACCACTAAAAGGGCATTTTGGAACTTGCTTTGGATGACCAAGGAAACTGCTGGATGCATGAAAGGTTCATGCTAAGGGCTTTTCTGTCAAAGGCTGAGGAAGATGCAAGAAAGTTGCCTTGATTCATGCATCCTTGGGTATAGCCACATGTGGATGAAGCTTCCATGCAGATTGAATACTTGATTCATGCAAGAAAGTTGCCTTGATTCATGCACTTTTGCATGACCGGCCACTTAAGCCCATTTTATACCTTTTGGCCGATCAAAATGAGATCCTTTGTATTCAAAGTGACGGTTAAACTTTACTTTTGATTATTGCTTTAGAAGTTATGTACATAGTATGATTTTAGCTTGTAATGATTATCTTTTGGGATATAATTGACAATTTGCTCTTGTTAAAATGAAGATTATGATGATGATAATAGAGAACCTCGAACAGGCACATTCAACACATTTAAACTCATAATTAATCATTTTTAACTCAGCCCAAAGTTGGTATGAGCTGAAAATCTTTACTTTGGAATTTAGGCTAATTTACTTTTCAAACTATTCTAGAAACTGCGCATATGACAAGGAAATTTGTCTTAATAATTTAAAATACATTCCATATTAATAAGCAAAAACAGAGCATTATTGTAAAACGGACCAATTAAATTTATAATCAGAACATAATAATAACTGTCAACAAAAGAGCTTGCTATTAACAGAAAGACACGAACTATTAACCTCCGGTGCATGGTGTAAGCAGACATTGATTATATAAAAGATATGAAAGAATACAAAATCATTTTACATACATCGATAAGGACTTTAAATAATGAGCCTGGTTTCACCCCTCCTGTTTGAGCTGGGAGATCATGACGCAACTGCAGATGCCAAAGCATCCTCAGAGTCCACCTTTACCTGGAGCAAATAGCCATAATAAATCAATCCTCTAATCAAATAATCACACTTTTAACTGAATCTAGGTAGACTAATGACCTGGCTTGACCTCGCCTCCATAAATAAATTGTGAACACCACATTAACTAACCAGTCAAATTGAAGCCAGCTCCCACTCAACTTGTCAACTTGTGAATTTACTCATTTAAAATATATTAATATAAATTATATTAGAATTTAAGTTATTCAAACTATCTAAATATTTTACTTGAGTTGGAGCCATCTTCTCTCTATTATGATAAATGAACTGGCTAATGAGCTAATTAAAAAAATTATAGAATTGAGATCATATTCGAGTTCAAACTCAATTAATTAGTCAAACACAAACTGGGGGTGGCTCGAGCTCTACTCAGCTAGTTTACACCCTTACAAATAACAAATGGCACAACTTTTGTTTACCAAGGTTAAAAGGGCAACCTTGGTTAAAAGAGCAACCTTGATGGAGTACATATTATGCAGTAAAAACCAGGGAGTTGGAGAATTATTAATCTTCTTCAACATATGAGATCACTCTGCATTCTATAATATTGTGATTCAAGACTTACGGAAGGGCGCTATGTTTTAAAGAGTATAGGAATACCTGCTTTAGATGATTTAGCAAAGCTCCCTGGAGAAGCCTCTTAAGCTTATCACATTGCCCGGTCATATGACCAGCGCTGCACAACTCCTGAAGCTGACACCAGAGGCGCTCAATAGCAGTGTAAGGAAACCAGATGGCGGAAGTCTTCTTCCGTTTGATTGGATCGGCAGCACCCTGTCAATGTCAAATTGGGATGAAATTATCAAACATCTAAACCCTAAATCAAGAAATTAGTATTTATCCAAGCTCGGATAAACCAGGGCTTGAAGCAGTGAGGATCCGAATCAACTAATTACCACTGTTGCAAAGGATTCAAGGTACTCGAGCAGTAGATTTGTGGCTTCAGCAAGCCGACCATAATCTATGTACAATCGAACTAGTGTTGCAGGATCTGGCTGCTGGCCTGTCATACCCCAAGAAATTGCCCTACGTCCAGCCTAGTACGGCACAATGAGTGAAGAAAATCAGTAATCTTTAAACCACAACACTAGACTGCGAAGTAAGAGCAGATAGATGAAAGACGTTAAAGAGAAGAAAAAACAAGAGGAAAGAATGACCATTTGGGATTAAAATGAGGCAAATAAGGGGAAAAAAACTGTCCTCCGAATGAGACATTAATGGATAAACCCAAGCTTAAGAAAAAGGGTTACCGTGAAGGGGGTAAACAAAAGCTGATATCTCCAAACGGGATTTACCTTGAACATATTTACGAGCCAAAAAGGCAACTCAATCTGAGGATCACCATACAGAAGTGTTTCAGCTACAACCACGGGCAATCTCTGGTGTATATTTCTATATTTCTCCTGCAGTTGAAAGGGATTATAATAGAACATCACTAAAATGTACCTTCCTGCAAAATTTTGGCTTATTGGAAACAAAGCAATTTGGGCGAGCAGGTGAAAAAGGACAACCATTAATGGCATTGAACTTGTGTTGTGGATAAAGAATATTACAACAACAACAATATCAAGCCTTTATCCCACTATGTGGGTTATAGCTACATGAATACTTTGTCTCCATTGTCCTGTTAAAAGTAAAATTCTCATTTAAATTTAAATAAAAATAAGTCATTTCTAATACTTTCTAACCAAATCTTTTTAGATCTACCTCTATATTTTTTAATATAGGCAAAATCTAATACATCTACTCTCCTAATCGGGTCATCGGAAGGTTGGCATTGTGCATCATTATTATTATTATTATTATTATTATTAGTAAAAGTATAATTCTAGCCCTTCATCCTATCAATTTAATATAATTATATTATTATTTAAATTTAAAAAACAAAATTGATATTCATCAAAACTGAAAGTCACTTTTTGGAAGTGATTTTTGAGAATGAGAAAATTCCATCCAGCTTCAGCCAAGCAAATATTCAAATTTTATATTGTCATATTTTTCAGCGAGTATAAATTAAAGAAGAATGATAACTCTTCTAAATTCATTTTTACAAGTATAGACTTGCATAGTCTTCAATTCAAAACCACAATACATTTAATGATCTACAGTAAGAGAATTAACAATAGATCTGAGTTTCATTAATTTTCGTAACAATTTAACCATGCAGAAAGTATGAAATACAAAGATGATCAACAACAACATCAAGCTTTTATCCCAATACGTGGGATCAGCTACATGAATCCTCCATTGTGTATTATTAAAAGTCAAATTCTCTTTTAAATACAAAAATGATCATATGAAATAAATGAACCCCCTTAAAATTCTAGTTTTACTCATGTCTTTCACTGATCAAAACAATTTATTAAGCACAAGATTCCATTAGCAACCCATGCTAGAGAATTCCAAGCCATTCGAGAGCCTCTACATGTTGAAATAAAAAATATCTTCTTATACAATTTTTTGATACACCCAATTATTGATTAACAAGAATCTAACTTTAACCATGCTAAAAAGAGTGAATGATTGTAATCTTCTATTTGAATATCAAATTATCAAAATCTAAATCAGAGAAGACAGTCCACCCAATTAAATTTCCATGCTTCTGCCTTCAGTTGAAAGATCAACATCGTTGATGTTTACCTAACCCTAAGAACTTATTGATCAATTTTTATATAAACTTAACCATTGATAAAACCTGATGAAAAATTAACGACTTGTAATACCCTTCTCTAAAAGTGTTACTTTTATAAACTATTTTTAAAATAAAATTCAACAAAATTGTTATGGATGTCATTTAATGCATGCTCCAAAATTTTCACATAATTTGACTTCTCCTACACCATGAAAATAATAAATAATTCATCTTACAAAGATTTTTAAAGTAACTAAGAAGCAAACACTGCAAAAAAATTGTGGCTACTAATGGATATTTATAACAAAAAATTCTACCGTACATAGGGCACTAGAAATCCATTGAAATTCTACTTATTCAAATAATTAACAGATTTTTTATCAGTAATTTGCTACTTTCGGCAAAAAAATCAGCTGGAAAGTGATTACCACTAACAACAATTTGATCTAACTAGGATTGGTTCAATCCAACATACAACGATAACAACTCTTGTGCATCATCTTTATTCTTAAAAATAGGAATCAACACACTCCACTCATATTACATCTTTTTAATCTTCAAAATAATATTGAAAAGTTTCGTAGGCTAAGAAATTCCTTCATCTCCTAAGCATTTTCACACCTCTATCGGAATATCATCATATCCAATAGCTTTTTTCACACTTCATTTTCTTTAGAACCTCTCTAACTTCGGTTTTACTAATACGCCAATAAAAATAGAAATCTCTATTTTCATTTATAATCCTAAGGTCACTAAAGTCAATTGCATTCTCACAATCTTCATTGAAAAGCTTATCAAAATATCTCATCCACCTTTCTTGAATATCATATTTCTAATAAAAGCACTTTTTGTTCTTCATCCTTAATGCACTCCACTAAAATTAAATCCTTATTACTTCTATCTCTTTGTTTGGCTAACTTATACATAGAATTTTCGTCATCCTTATTATCTAATCTATTATATAAAACATTAAAAGATACAAATCTTTGCATCACATATTGCTTTTTAAAACCCATGAGAAGCCTAAGCCTTTACACAGAGCATAGACAAAAACAATTGAGAAGAGAAATTATTCAAGCATGCATACAATGGCAGAGAAGATTTTTTTTTTTTTTAATTAGAATAGATAATTTATTAGTTCAATGATGTACTAAATAATAATTAATTAGTATATGAATTTCTTAATAAGTACGATTTAATTAATCAAATTAAAATTAATTAATTTGTTAAATTAAAACTTATATTTCATTAGTTCAATAAATTACTAATTAATAATTATTTGGGATATTCATATATAATTAGAGTATGATTTGATAAATATTTTGGTAATTATAGTATGTATTAATTTTGTTATCAATAATAATTATTTAAATTTTATTTAGCTAACAAACTTTAAATCTTGAAATAAGTATCTAAACAATTCACCAAAATTTAATTAGATTTAACCTCTACCATGCCAAATGGTTTTCAGGATTTAACACCCTCAAGATTTAATAAATATAGATTTACAGAAGCAACTAATCCTACTTAAATCCAGACAACCCCCCAGAGCCTCATCATGGAGACGCAACAAGTGCTTTCCATTTTGTGGAATTTCACTTTGCCCGTCATTTAATAAACGATAGATTAATAATGGATTTTGACCAATTAAAGCGTTAGTTAAGATGAAATGAGCACATGAACCTTGCATAGTATTTTTTTCTTTACTTAAATCCAATTAGGAGGGATTAGATGAAAAAGCTCACAAAAATGGAAAAGATATAGATGGGCTTGTAAAGAGTCTAAGAAAACAATACACGATGTAAAAAAAAAAGTATTTAGTGATTTATATAATAGATTATATATTAAGAAGGACATAAGATGTATGTATAAGTTAGTCGAGCAAAGAGATGAGAGAAGTAGGGATTTAGGTTAAGCGATGTGCATTAAGGATGAAAATCAAAACAAGCTTTTCTTAGAAGAGGATATTCAAATATAGGTGGACAAGATATTTTGATAAACTTTTCAATAAAGATTATGAGAATACGATTGATATTAATGACCTTAGCATCCAAAATGAAAATATAAATTTTTGTTTTTACTATCGTGTTAGTAAAATTGAAGTTGAAAAGACTTTAACAAAATGAAGTACAGAAAAACTGTAAGACTTGATAATATTCCAATAAAAGCGTGAAAATACATAAAAGATTAAGGAATTTCTAGCTTACTAAACTCTTTAATTTTATTTTAAAGACAAAAGATACAAGATGAGTAGAAAAAGAGTGTTGATTCTTATTTTTAAAAAAAGATGTGATGCACAAGAGTATGCGACTTATAGAGGAATTAAATTAATGTGTTATACATTAAAATTAAGAGAGAGAGAGAGAGAGAGAGAGCATAAGTTACGATGTGATACTAATATTTTTTAAAATAAGTTTGATTCATATTGGGTAGATCTACTATAAAAGTTCTACATTTGCTAAGAAGTTTGATGGAGAAGCATACAAAGAGTAAGGAGGATCTACATATGATATTTATTGATTTAGAGAAAGCATATGATAAAGTTTTAAGAGAAGTGCTCTGGAGAGTTCTAAAAAATGAATCAATAATGTCTATATTCAAGTCGTTAAGGATATGTATATAGGAGTTGTTACTAGTGTTCAAACACAAGGTGGTTTGACCAAGTATTTTCCTATTTTACTTGGATGACGTCAAAGATCAACTTTAAGCCCATATCTTTTTGCTTTAGTCATGAATATTCTTACTAGGCATTTGCAGAAGGAAGTACCTTGGTGTATGATTTTTACTAATGATATTCTTCTTGTTGATAAGACTAAAGAGGGATTTGATGAAATTTTGAATTATAGATGTCAATTTTAGTGGTTTTCTTTTGAGTAGATCTAAAAACTGAATACTTACAGTGCAATTTTAGTATCAGTAGATCTAGTGGTGGGATTGTGGGATTGGATGATCAAGTCATTAAAAAGAGTGGACATTTTAGATATCTCATATCTATTATTCAAAGTTATAATTAAATTGATAAAGGCATCTTGTTGTTGTACATACTAACCGACCACACATAGGAGGAAAAAGGCTTGTTGTTGTACTTTATCCATTTAGCAAAGGTTCGTTAGAGATATGATTAAATAAAGATGATCCCACTTTAAAGAATATTATTATTATTATTTTAATTTTTCTTATATTTTGAAACTTTAAAATAAAAATAATAATGAAATTTAAATAAAATAAATTGTTATTAGTTGTTATTTTAATTATTGTCAAGGTTCATACTTCGGGTCAGTTGTGTTTATGACCATAGAAAAAGTAGTCTTTGGCATGTTGGAGTTGAGCAAATCAAGTTCTAAGGATGTTGCAAGTTAATAGTTAGCATACTTATTTTATGACAAATAGGAGTACCTTGACTCTTAATAATATGACTAATAATACAATACACTAATTTGAACTAAATTTATGTTTTGGATTAACTTCTAATGACATTACAAATTATTGATTTACTTTATAGAGCTATCTGGACAAAAAATTGACTTGCATGATATCTAGTCCCGTATCTTTAATATGCACATAACTTAAAACTCTTGCATCTACATTAGATTTAACTACTTTATGCATCAATCTTATAACCCTTGCTGTTTTCACATCATCATAAATTAAATTGTCATAAAAGTCATCAAAAATCAAATGGTCAACACTCACATCTCCAATCAAGGCGAAATGCTCGTCTCATATTTGATGTCTTAAAATGATCACGTGTAGACGGAAAAGTGGTCGTCGATGGAATCCAGAAAACCGCCGGCTACATAAACCGCCAGTGCTAGTTTCCTACGCGATTTTTTTCCGGCGGCACAAAAACAGCCGTAAAGCCGCCGGTAGTTAAAAAAACCGCCGGTTAATATAAGCTAACTGCCGGAAAAAACCATCGGATTTCGACGTTTTTCCTGTAGTGACAATTGATTCTCAGATGAATGATCTTAAGGTTGATGGAATCCTCGAGCTTCGAATAGTTACTAAAGCAGTTCATTTGATTGAGACATCAAATGTACCCATTCTAGCAATTAATATTGATGGTCTCATAAATGGCTGGAATATGAAAATTGCTGAATTAAATAGCCTTTCGGTTGATGAAGTCATAGGGAGGCATTTTCTTACTCTTGCCAAGGAGTCTTCTGTTGAAGCAATGATGAAGATGTTTTCTTTAGCATCGCAAGAAAAGGAGCAGCAAAATTTTGAATTTCATTTTAAATTTTTTGGTCTTCGAATAGATGATGGCCCAATTATTCTGGTTGTGAATGCTCGCGCTAACCAGGATATCCATGATTTTGTCATAGGCACATATCATTCAACATACAAGTTGAGTGGATTAAAGCAACTGCGGGATGCCTTAGCACTTGGATCTCAACTACAAAAATCCTCTGTAAAAAGAGATGCATGTTTTGTGGGGGATCGTGCTTTGAGAATTTTGAAATACTACGTGGTAGAACATCAGCTCAAACAGACTATGAGGAAGATGCAAATGATGCTTCAATTTTGAGTGAAGCCCTCAAGCACCTAGCCTGCATGTGAGTAATGATTGGGCATCAAAGACGCAAAGTGTTTTACCCCGGAGGATTGATTATGATTTCTATATCTATCTTTTTTCCAATAAAGCACCTCGACGGAGTCGAGCATTCTTTTTACGCCAGGGGAGTATGATGTAGAAACATCTTAACTAAATGCAGCTTTAGGAATATGTTATCTAAGTTTGTTAGTACTAGCTTCTAGAATGCTCTTTTAGCTTTATAAATATCAAGTATTGTAGTAGCAAGGACATTGATTGATGAAATATATTTCTCCTTGAAGCTTTGTTTAAGCTTGTGTTCTTCTTCTTCCCTGGATTGGGAACAAATCCTTCTCGCTGGTCAATTCTTCCGACGATCCACTACATCACGATTGACACGAGCAAAAGAGGTGGTATGGTTCCAGATGAGATGACAAAGTTACTAAATATGCTTATGCTTCTTATTTCCAACCCGAGGACCTTAGTCTGATCTTCACCTCAACATATGTGTTATTCTCTTCTCTTCTTTATGTGCTCGTCCTTTTTTTTTCTGTGTACATGTGATAGGAAACTTTTGAAATTTCCTTTCTGATGCCATCCCTTCTGAACATAGTATCAAGATGGAATTTTTTTTTTTTGGTATAACTTACAGCTCATTGGTATCTAAATCTCATAAGCTAGATGAGTTGTAGGACTATATTAGATTACTTTTTAGTGGAGAACAATAAAATTATAAGACGGAGCTCGTCTTGATATGTTTGTTTGGAATTTTAGGTATTAATCAGGAGATCTTGAATTTAAATTTTGCATATGTGATATATTTAATTGACTCAATAAGTAAAAAATAATAATAATAAATAAATAAAATAAAATTATAAGGTTTACTAATTACTATTGACATATCCAAGTGGTTTATATCAATAAAGATTGTATTTTGTCACAGCAGACCTGAACATAAAAAACCAAAGAGCTGTGATCTCTGTGGAAGTCTGGAGATGTCAGTAGCTAGGAAGTTGATGGCAAGAAGCCATCGATTTTGTTTGTCTTGAACGACAAACAAGGCTGGCCATCAAGGCGACCTCAACAAAGCCCTGCAGTGTGGGACCTAGATGATGTAAGGAAGGAGGAGTGGCGGTCACGCTGATGACGATTGACGAGTGAAAAAGATGCGACTGCGAGGGTGGGCGGTGAATATGGCTTCCGTAAGGAATGATATGCCATAGGCGAGGTTGGAGTGGAAGAAGATGGATGTTGAATATAATAGATTTTGTTTGATTTAATTTGATTTATTAAATGATAATTTAATTATTTTTGGACTATGATTAATAATTTAATTTAAAATAAAAAAATATTTAACTGAAAATTAAAATTTAATTTAAAATGAAAAAAGATTGGTTGAATTGAATCTAATTCAATCAAATTACAAATTGCAAACTACTGGATGCCTCTATTTTAATTTTTAAGTAAGGTGAGACCTTATCCAATTACTTCTGGTGATTGAGTTTTTGTTTTCTTTTAAATTTGCTTTAGTGAACTTCTCTCAAAATATTCTTTGACTTAAATGAAGTATTAATAATATTATTATTCTAAAATAAAATTCAATCGAATAAAGACAAAATTATAAAAAGGAGCAACTTTAATACCGAAATATACATAAGGATCGCAAATACCGAAAAATTTTAAAAGGGGCAAAAACATACTGTCAAAGAACCGTTAGAAACCGAATAATGGTTATCAAATTTTAGAACCGGAATCTTAATCATCCGGTTATACAAAACTAGAACAATTTCTATAGAAACGGGATTTTAATGATCTGAGTTCTATAGAAACCAAATAATATTATTTTATATTATAAATTTTATATTTAAATATAATTAAAAAATTTATATAATTTTTTAAAGATAAATTTGTTTATTTTATAAGTATAAATTTTATAATTTAAATTGTATAGTAATTTGTTATATGTAAAAACATATAATTTAAAAAATATCTAAGTATATTTGATAATTTAGTTCTTTAATTATATATTGAATTTAATAATTAATAAGAAAATTTGAAAATTTATGAATATAATTAGAAATTTAAATTTTATTATATATAATTTAATTTTATTATGTTTTAAAAAATATTATATTTAAAAAGATAAATTAATTTATAAAAATTTATAATTTATTTTTTATATTTTCAATATATTTTAAGTGATAATAATGAATGAGTGATTTATTATATGAAATGAATAATAAAAATTAATTAAATAAAATATTAATTAATTCATTATTGATTAAAATTTTATTAATGCTTAATTTATTTGATTTTGATGAAATTGTATTAGTTTATTAGTTAAATTTTGAGTTTAATTGTATTATTAATTATTTACAATATTTGTAAATTAATTAATGAGTCCATTTTGATTATATATATAATTTGTTATATTTTGAAAGAAATTATTAAAATTTTAATACAAATGTGCACTTGTTGTGGACATTGAATTCCTCTATAAAAAATAATGAATGTGTCCTTGCTCAGAACATTGAATTCCTTTGTTAAAAAAATGTCATTGAAGGCATAGGATTCTTGTATTATCTCGTTGACTGTACTTGAACATATCATATAGCTGGAAATATCAAATCCCATCAGATAGACTGTAAAGTTGTAAGAGCCATTAATATCCTATTGTATTTTTTTGCTGCAAGTGATGCTTTGATATATTTACACTCTGTTATTTAAAGAGTCCATACATAACATTTGAAGCATATTTATTGAGTCATTTAAGATGTTTTGGCCATGTACGGAGAAGGTGAATGGAGTCGCCAATAAAGAAAGATTTGATGATGCAAGTCGAAGGATGCATGCTTGTATAGCACGAGTTGGTGACACTCCATTGGAGTAAAAGGCAAATGCAAATGAGATTTTTAGGTGTTGCGTCAATGAATGATCAGAAAATGAGGGCGATTTTCTCTGGAATATGTATGATGAGTTGATTATGGTCAAACTTTACATGATAAGAGATTTTTAAAATGTTGCAGATTGGAAATCTCTTCAAATTAGATTTCATGAGGAGAATGATCATCTTGTCAAACCGCATTTCTTACAAATGTAATATCATGAGATGAAACGCCACAAAGATGACGGTCATTCACCACCAGATATTGACTGCAGTTACCTTGACATTGAACATGCTATTTTATATCGTAGTTGGTGTCCTAGGTATGACCAGGACATTATGAATTTTAATAAAGATCGGATGAAGGCGGTATTACCTTATGATCAGCCCAATAGTAGCAAGGTGTCAATGTCAACCAGGTTTTTCATCACTGGCAATAACAAATAGGTTCTTCTATTGCCGGCAGCCATGCAGTCCGTCCCGATAGAGAGCTGGGCATGATTTTTGTCCGCGCTTGTTCCTCATTCGTGAAATGGGGAAAGTGGTCCGTTCCTGATAGTAGGACGATTGCTTTCTCTGTAAATATATATATACTAGGTGGTTCATCCAAACCAGTGGGACAATCTTTACGGGAAGGCCAGAATCATTCCAAGAAAGTCTAGGAGCTATTCTTCTTCTTCCAGTTATTAAGATAGCTACTTCCAACATATTCCAGCCATTAATAATATAATTTATGGTTCTTGGCTCATAAATCAGCATCTAAATAGAGCAAGATATGGCCTTGTTAGATTCGACAGTTGCCACTTCAAAAAGCAAAAATTGAAGATCTACTACAAGAAATTGCCCGACTTAAATTAAGATTGTCAAGGATTGAATGAAGAAAAGGCTTGAGCCCCCCTGGCCCGGGACTTTAATGGTTTCCGATTATGGGGCAAGTATGCTCCTTTGACGGATTCAAGATCCTTCATTCCAACTAAATCCTTGTGAACCAATGACAACGATGAGGGCATTTCAGTTGATTAGATCTATTCCATCCCAACCTCGATCGAGTTCAGCTTTGAAGAATTTGAAGATATGTTGTTGAAATCCTTGTCTTCACCTCTCTATGATGAGCCCTTGTATGACGTGTACGATGACGACATGTTCTTTGAAGTTCTTGATTTTGATAAGCCCATGTATGTCGATGACCAGAGCAAGATGGATGCACCGCCGAAGTTATGCATGCAAATTGTTACTGATAAGGAAATAGTGTGATTGCCATCACTGATAAGTGAAATGCTTTTCAAAATACATCTGATGTCATCACAAATTTTAGGGTTGTTTCAATCAAGCATTCTTGTGAAGAGTTGGTTAATAGGATGATCAACCATCTTTCTCAAGAGCTTGATGCATTTAGGAAAAAAAAAGATGGGATATGGAACCTGTCAATCAATAGTTTGGTGAAGTTAACGAGGCGAACGAAAATATATTATTTTGTGATTTGTGTTGGCAAATTGAGACAATAATGAACCATATTTTTGTTTGTTCTAGATGGAAGATTACACCGAGTGGAAATATCCAGATCGGTTTAGCCAAACAACACTGCCTCTTTCTGGTAGGCAATCGAACATCTTCTTATGAGCTTGAAGTTTCTCTTGTCCGGTAGTATGACGCCAGAGATGAGCTGTTTATAACTTCGGGATTGTTTAATTCTATTAGTTAGTATGTATGGCTATATAGATATTGTGTTCCTTATGGCGGCATGTAACTTTTTATGTTGCTTTAATTGTCTTTAGGAAGGGAAAGTCGTCGAAGGAGCGAAGTTGAGCAACTATGAAGGAGCCGAAGAAGCGACGCGTGCAATCTCTACACCTCCTGTGAAGCAACGAAGTCGAACAAAAACGGCGAAAAGAGAAGATGGAAGGCAAACCCTAGACGGCTTTAAGTTATTATTGGTTAACTTAATTAATATAATTAAGTAAATTAATAGTATGATTAGTGTATAAATTAATTATCTAATTTACTTAATTGAATAATTAGTAATATAATTAATAATTAAATATTAATATAATTAGTTTAATTAATATAACTTAAAATAAATATTATTAAATATATAATTAATAGTATAAATAATAATTAATGAGTAACTTGTAATTAACATGTTATTAAATTCATAAAACATTATTTTTTTAGTTATAAATTTATATTTTAATTTATAATCATCTTCTTCATATTTAAATCTTACCTATCATAAATCATGAAATATGTTACCAAATAATTTCTAAGGATTTAATAAGATTTAATATTTGTCATACCAAACAGTTTTCGGGATTTAACACCCTCAAAATTTACTAAATCTGTATTTACAGGATGTACCAAATCCTATTAAAGATAAATAAATCCCAATAAAGATAAATCCCACTGGTTGCCAAACAGACCCTAAAAGCTATTTCTTTATGAAATTCCTTTAATTAAAACTACTCATAAGATGAAATTCACTAAAAATCGACCAAACAGAGCAAAAGAAGAAACAGAAAACTCAGCAACGGAATAGGAGCCAAAACAACATTCAATCAAAACGCCAAAAAAATAATAAAATTCAATCATGAAAAAGCACACAGAGCACAAACCCTTTTAATTATTAAACCAAAGAAAAGAGACAAAGAAGTGCACAACACAACCGCACCGCACCAAAGCCAGACGAAGGGCAGCGGCAACCAAAAGCCCAACTCGCCAAGCAAAAAACCTATAACAATTCCGCAAACTTAATAAACCAGCTGATGAACAGATCGAAGAGTGAAAACTTAACCTATAACTTAGAAGTAAAGAAAAGTTGCAGACTTCGCAGTTTGATATCCCTACCATACTTTTCTACTTTCTCTATACAGCAATTTGAATGGATGAAAAGGAGAGACATGGACCAGAGAGCTGTTGGCGACTTGAGAAAAATTCACCTTCGTCACCCAGAAGGATGACTAACGAGAGAGGTGGGGAAAGAAGAGTTTTCTGAAATAAAAAACTAGCTAATGGCAAAAAGGATTAAAAAAAGCTCGATATCCTAATCCGAATTTAATTAGATAAAATTCTTAATTATTAAATTTATTTTAGGATAAATATAATATATAAATAAAAAATTAAATGTACAAAGAAATATAAGCATTGCTATACTAAAATATTTTACACTTCCTTTTTGGACTACAATTTTGTACATGAATTAATTAAGTTTGAAAAAAATATTATCTATTTTTGTTAGATAAAATTTTTAATTTATCCATCTGATTAATATTATGTGGCCTAGGTATTTATAATTTTTTAGAATAATTTTCTTTGAAAAGAAAATTTTGGATCTAATTTATTTTCTCTCTCTATTGCCAAATGGTTACTTTTTGATTGCATTTGAATATTTTTAGGTGTTGCTTTTGGCCCTTTGATTAGTTGTACAAGTCTTCCAAGATTAATCGCATTATCTTATTTGTGAGATTCATCGTTTTATTTAATTCATTTTTTAACTATTGTTGTTAAGTCACCCAAAAAGAAAGTTTACAGGATGTTTGGCTGAGTCTATTAGAAGTGAATTCCATTTGAAATGCAAGACATTTAACTTTTTAAATGTTTGATTTAGTAAATAATCAACACAAAAATAAAATTTTTGGTTTTAAAAAACAAATAGTATGACATTTTTTGTGTATACTAAATGTGCTTGATTCGACTAATGGGACAAATTCAGAATAAACAATGTAACAAACCCTATAGAACCTTGTGAACCGTGCTTGCTTCATTACTCATAAGTCATGCTTTTTATTAGTCTCCTCACTCATATAGCGATAGCATAACCACGCCAACCATCTCTTTGTGAATTGGATTGCCTTTGGTATTTGAAAGGGAATCATTAAGGTGGAATGAGTTTGTTGTGGGAATCAACAAGGAAGTGAAATGCCCTCCATAAACGGGGATAATTGTTATCGTTAAATTTTATATTGACACGGATAGAGGAAGAGGGTTTCGATTCATTGAGATAGGAATGCTCAGCCAAGGGATTGTAGGTGTGGATTTGGAGAATGTGGTTGCGACATAAGGGAGGGAGCAAAGGAACATGAGTTGAGAGATCAAGAGCAGGGGGGGGGAAACCATTGGGTCATGGATCCTTTCACAATATAAAACTTCATAATATAGGTTGTCTACCTAGCTATGACTATCATGCAACTTCTTGTGCAATTGCAGTTGAGATCATGTTTGAGCTAAATCATCATTCATTTATGCTTACTAGTAAAAATGCACGTGACTAAACTTTTAAAAATAATAATTTATATTTTAAGTATTTTAATAATAATATTATTATTAAAATCACTAATGTTTATTTGAAAAAAAAAATATATATTTTTAATCTAATTTGAAAAAAACTTTTTTAATCATCATCTTTGCTTTATGTCTCATATTTCTCAGCTAGAGATTGTGATTTCATAATCTTCAATGATCTCGTGACATAGCAACAATTTTTCAAATTTGTTTATATATTCAGTAACAAATTTAGTGCATTGCTTTAATGAATTAGTCTCATCAAGCAAATAAACACAATTAGAGAAATGCAAGTAATTAATTCTCTTTTAGAAGTTCTTTCATTTCAGTCCAAATGGAAGATATCCCCACACAATCCATCCTTCCTTTCTCATTTTTTCCATACTCATCTAGCATATTTTAGCGTGTACATCCAATTTTAATTTTGCAAACGTAACATTCTTCGAACATTATTTGTCATTAAAAGAAAGTATTCATTTATGTTATCTAATTTTACCTTAAAAATAGAAACATCAAAAAGAGAAACTTCAAATTTGAATTTTTTTAAAATCATCTACGCCAATTTTTGCCATTTAAGTATTTCATAAGCCTCATATCAAACATCATACAATATCTATCTTGATTATTTCACTACTACCAATACTAACATTCAATTGAATCGCCTTATCATCATAACAGAAATCTATTTGGTTCACATGCACACGGTTGGTTATTTTCTAGATTTTCAATTAGTTTATAACCATATTATATTTAACAATTTAGGGCTTGTTTGGTTCCTGCAGCCCCTTTGCATAAGTAGATCAAGAAATGGTTATCGCAGAAACGAAGTTCTAAAATAAATTATTAAGCCAACTAAACTTGTTTGGTTACTTTTTTTTTTTAATGCTTACGCAAAGTAAATGCTTTACTGTTCTCATCATAAAATACAAAATTGCCCTCTACTTTCATTGCTTCTAACATGGCGATCAATTTCTGCTGCTAAACTCTCAATAAACCTTGCTCAGTGCTACTCTCTGAACGCTTACGCAAACAATATGCGCCTGTAGGATCGACCCTCTCTCTCCAACTTCTCCATTTATTTTGGCATCTCTTGAACTTATGTTTCCAGGATTACAACTTTTTTGAGATCCTTATAAAGATTTCCAGGCGATCCGGCAAGAAGCTTGAGAGGAACCCCGACCCAAGCTTTTTAAGAATATTGATGCAGGATTCACAAAGATAATCCCAATGTATCCCGTGGTTGTTTGAAACTTTCTCTGAGTATTCTGCTCTTTGTCGTTTCGGTATGATCAAAGTCTGCTGGACTGATATGGAGATGTAGAGCTGTAAATGATTACTGATCAGGGAGGACCGGGAGATGTCTAATATATGTTTTAACATCCTCATTTTGAACAAACCCAAGCTTAGCATCGTTAGGAGTACCAATAAGCTTAACAAGCAAGCAATCAATTCTTGTAAGCATCAATAATTCAAAGAAAACATTTTTTTTTCTTCATTACTTTTTTGAATTACCCTCATCTCGGTTATTAGGCGCATTTGGTGCATGTGATCTCGTCCTGGGAAGATTGTCCTCCTATTCATCAGTACCATGAAAATGCAACCGACATACCAACTGTCAATGGCAACAATAGTCGGTGGAGTTAAGAAGCAATTCTAGCGCTCTGTACCATCTTCTGATAGCGTACTCTATCATCAAATCATTTTCTAAAGTGGGCCGTGGAAGACAGAAATCACATATTTTAAGATCACAGTTTGAATTCACAAACATATTGCTTGTCTTTAAATCTCTATGGATGACATTGGCTGAATGTATGTATTTCAATCCATGAAGGATCTGATACAGAAAAAACTGCAATGATGGCCATTAAAAAGAAGTCATTAGTTTAATTATGAAAACAGAATTCAAATGAAAGTTAGTATTTAACTTTTTAGTCCATTACTTGGCAATGATCTTCTGATAATTCTTGATTTGAACGAATAGTATGATGAAGTCGATATCCATATGTTCTGTTGCAGTATAAACATCATTCTTTTCAAACCCGGAACATGTTCAAGCTCAACTTAAGATTTTTAATAAATAAATTAATGCTATAAAGCTGGCATTATTCATGTTCATTTTACAATAGCTTATCTTTTTAAGTGTTCTTTGCATAATATTACGGTTTCTCGATTAAGTAAAATCATTTGCAAAATTGCATCATATATATTTGAAAATATATATTTTTTTGATACAATTACATAAATATGATGCATTTTATGACAACTTTGATCCTCATAATGCATGGGTTTTTTTCATTTTGATAGCCTAATCCACTTCCCCAAACTATGTATATAGTACTTCTGATGTGAAACTACTAGGAGTTACTTTGGAAATTTACAGAACAATTGAATAAAACTTTGCTCATGACAAATTATTGTAAAAGAGAGTAAGAATTTAAAGAAATCGACTTGCTTAGGCCAAAGACATGCAATTGAGAGTAACCAAATAATTCAATCCAAGTTCAAGACAAAAGTAGATTCTAGATACTCATAACACAACCCGACGCTTAACAAAGAGAGGTTCAACTTGATGACCTTCTCTCACAATGATTAGTGGACTTTTAGCTGAGAATAGCGAGCCACAATATGAAAGATATTACCATGAAGGAGGCGACGCCAAAGACCTTCATTGATGGGGAGGTAGCAGGTGGTGGAAGTGGTGGATGACCGACGATTACCCAACGTCCCTGTGGAAGATGCTCTTCAATTGATAACATCAGTTGGAACAAGATGCGGTCGATGTAGTTTTCAACCGTTTCATCGTTGCCGAAGGTGACGTCAAAGAACAGAGATCCAAGTATGTCCGCCCTCCTTTGATCGTTGAATACAAATCCGTGGTCGACCTCGGGATCAGCCATGCATCATTGAAGAGATGGAGAGGGGTCGCCGTCTCCTTCTCTTGGCTTCACATATTATGAGCAACCAAAACTTCCCAAGGGAGGGAGCATGAAGAGGGGTGGACAAGGTAGAGAGAGGGGGTGGTGGTTTGGGTGAGAGATTTTATGTTAGATGGAGGACAATGAGATTTACTTCAAATCTGAAATTAATTTCAGATTTTGAGTAGTTTTGGAGGGAATCAATTTGAAATTTGAAAATCAAATTAATTGCAATTAAAGCATTGAATGAGAAGTAATGGGGAGAATACCTAGTTGGGGCTGGCGGCATGGAGAGAGAGGGAGGAGGGGATTGTGGGGGAATTAAGTGCTTTCCAAAAAAGATTGGACAATTAGGAGGGAAAACAATGAGCCTATCTCAAATTGAAATTGAGATTGGATTCAAATTTGAAAAGTTTCCTTATTTGGAGTTTTGCAAATATGGAAACTTTTTGAATTTCAATTTTGAATTTCAAAATTTCCTCACTCCTATCTTAAATGCATGAGTCAAATTAGGTGGTCATTATGACGATTAAATTCATCATAATGGATCTTGGGGAGGTGGGGGGTCGGTGGTTAAGAGGGAAGGGGGGCGGCTAGATGGTGGGTTGGGGCTTGGTTGGTGAGGGGGATTTAGGTGGTGGAACTAGGAGATGAATTGGTGGAGAAAGTTGAATCGCCTGTGATGGAGAAGTTGGAAGGGGCTAGCGATAGACTTGGGGAGAGGAAGATGAAAGAACACACAAATAAAATAAAAGTAAACTAACCACGAGCCGTAGACTCTTCCAATGACTGGTGGGCCTTGCACTTGCTCACCTTGAGCTCACTCTCCCTTCTCTCTAGATCTTATGCAAGACGAAGAAGAAGTGAATAAAGTTTTATTAAACATTCATCCCAAATTACAAATGATCTAGTTTATAAATAGGCCTCATGAAAAGAAAAGAAACAATGACTAAAACGCTTTTTGGGCTACAACACCACATGACTACCCCTAGGGGTAAAGTGAAAAAAAAAAAAATAAGCTAGTACATAAGACACATAATAAAATAAAATAAAGTCCAGATCATAGCCGTTGATCTTCCGATGTCCTCATCATTCTCATCGGGTGGGAGAAAACTTGACTCTGTCAAGTGGGTGTCTCGAGAACTTCTCATGCATCTGGGTCAATCTAATGTAGCTCCTCGCGCTCTAACCACGTATCCTTTGACTCTGGTTTACCTCTTCACCTTATCAGATATCTTATTTTTTCACACTCTTTTTTGGAAATAATGTCATCACTCAGAATCATGTCAACCTTCTCTGTTATAGATATTTTGGGAATATTTTTGGGAGTGGAGGTAGGTTTTGGGGTTCTCACAAAGTGGGGTCACACAAGGCTAATTTGAAGTTGATTTGGGATTTAAACTCTCGACTTTCATAGTCTACTAAATCTTCTATATTAGAAAATGAATGAATGTTGAACTCTGCAAGCAGATACATCACATAAGCATTGTCATTGATTTTATTGACTATTTTAACTAATCTCGCACTTCTAGCATGTAATTCCTTTACAGTTCCTTGTGGGAACTATGCCGAACAAATCTCCACCATCACTGAATCACCAACCTCAAAATTTTTAACTTGTCGTTTAAATTCAGCATGAAGTTTATAATTATTATCGTTCTATTCAATTAGGCGTGCAATTTTTTTAAGTAGATCATACAAATGCGATGTAAATGCGGCATGTGCTATGCGAATTCATATGTCTAAAAGTCAAGACTCAACAAGATATATAATATGGGAATGATGTGATGCAAGAAACTTGATATGCAAGATGAATGAAATGAAATGTGGACTCACACAAATTTTAAACAGTGAAAAATTTTGGAAGACAACAGACTACAAAAACACACACAACATACTGACTCACAAGCACACATAGATGGGACTAAAGATTGATCAGTCATAAAAGGAGAGGACGTAAAGTTTTCATGTTTAAGGGAACTAGTATAGGAGGAACAAGGAAAACTTCCTTAGGTAAAAGGGCATTTCCATAGGGATTTTCGGCTAGGGTCACAGGTAGTCTCCTAGGGGTAGCAGGGTAATCTAGCAAATTTATCCAATGAGGAGAGAGATGGTCCTTAATAGGGTAGGGAAAGAATATAACGGGCAAAACGAATGAATCAGGAACAAGATAAGAGGATTTGTCCTGACTCACATCCATAAGGGGAGAGCCTAAATAGTCATCAGCAGGTATATGACTCAAAAGATGGGGTAGAGTGTCCATAATAACAGTTAGAGAGATGTCATGAGAGTATGGGTTAACACTCTCTCTAACATTAAAGTTGGTATGAAGACTAGAGAGGTAAGTCCAATCAAGAATTACATGCTCGTTCAAATGTAAATCTAGAGGATACACTCCTAAAATAGACTCCAATAAAATAATAGGAGGCTCACTATTCAAATTAGGCTTAGAAACTTTCAGACTCAAATTACTGTCTTTCGAACTCATATTACTATCCTTAATAGAATCAAATTTGGTTATAACCCTATGATCAATGGATTCGAGGTCAATTAAATCGGGATTTAAATCAGATATTAAATTCAGTTGAACCGTTTTTAACTCAAGATTATCCACATCACCATCAGAGTTGTTCGAAATTAGATCAGAATTATTCGGATTCATGTCATTAGGAGATACAATTAAATCAGAATCTTTTGAATTTAAGTTCAATGTGCTCACGGTCAGATCAACTTCTTTTGAGATCAAACTAATATCATTCAGGCAGACCTTATCCAAAGGGATATCCTTGATGAGACTAGGATCAGGATGGGCTAATGTATCAACATTTAAAGGTTATAGATCTCCTAAATCAGGATTTAAATCATATATGGAGTCTAATGTAATCACTTCAGTCTCATCCTCAAAGAATTCTTCGTTATCAGTGATATCACTAGCATCCACAAAATGGATGCACTCATTCTCAGGTTTAGGGGATCTTTTCTTTTTAATGCATTTTTTATTATAATTACACTTGTAGGGTCAAGGATTGGGGAGGCTAAAGGTTGACTGGGGTGGCTAAGAGTCGACCCAAGTGGGGAGTCATATGGGACTGATCCAATAGAAGACCCAATAGAGGGTCGGCCATCAAGGCTAGGAGAAAACCTACAGGGTGGGGCAGCAACCCTGATGTTACTAAAGGATGGGAGGTCTAGACCACAGTACTGTCCATGGTTTGTCCCAACAAGAGAGTTAGGGTAGTGCTCTAGATGACGGTCACTACGTGTAGGGGTCACTTTCTGATTAGATTTGTGAGTAGGAGTGGTATGTCGGATAGGTTTAGGGGTAACCGCAGAGGTAGGGACTTGAGTAACTTCCATTTAGTGAGGACTAAGAGTCACAATATCATATTGGAGTGTAACAAGTGAATAGGACTGTCTTTTACGTGTAGGGTTCTTGAGAAAGTTATACCCTAAAGTTTGATGACCAGGGGATTCTTAAAATCAGATGGTTTGCCACAAGTAGGGGAAAGATATTTTAATCCAAGTTCTCATCTCATATCTTTCTAATCAGAAGTAGGGTATTCACCACGAAACTCTTTATGATCTTCCAACCTCATCCAAAATTGGTGAGCATTATCATTTAGGTGAGACTTAGCAATGCTAAACTGGCGGGACTTAGGGATAGCATGTTATTCAAAATAGTCCTCTAATTGTCTAACTCATTCCCTAAAGTAGTAAGGGTCAAAGGAACCATTAAAGGTGGGTAGACGGTAATGTGACTCTAAGTGAGGTTGTTGTGGCTTAGGCTCAAGTCTAGGTTGATAAGCAGTGTGGGGTATCTTCAGACTAGCATAATTGACCAAATGAGGCACGTACCTAGAGTGGGGAAAATCAACATGTGTCTCCTTCATAGTGTTAGTCATAGAGCCCACTAGGTTAACTAGGTTATATAACTTCTTTTGAAGCCCTATCGAGTCCATGGGGAAGCGCTAAGTAAAACCTAATAAAGATTGGGTGTAAGGGACAACACTCTACAAGGAGAAAACACCATTATGACTTGCTATATGGTGCAGGAAAATATTGGACAACAAGCTACAAGAAGGATTTAAGTGATATATAGGCATTTGGGATGGTTGTTGGGGTTGAGGACAGCACCTAAACACTTAACCAGACTCACCTAAAGGTCACTAGATGGTGCAGGAACGGTTTGGAAAGCAAGCTACACTAGTGGTTTAAGTCACTAGGTGTTTAGGGGGAGGATGCTAAGTCTTGGACAGCACCCACATCAAAGGCTAGACTCACTTAAATGCTACCAAACAATGCAGAATTTTTTTTGGACAGCAAACTACAGCAGTTGGTGAAGTTGCCTAAGTGTTTAGGATGGGGGATGTGGACATCACCTAAAAACTAGGTTAGGGTCACTTAAAGCTCTCTAAATGCTGCAGAAATTTTTTGGATAGCTAGCAAACATTATGAATTAAATTATCTAAGTTAATGTATGCATGCAAACAAACATATGGTTGGTTATGTAGACTCCTTTGATGTTTTCTAGCATGTATTACCTATGCCTACCAAGCTTCGATACCAAATATGATGTGAAACTACTAGGAGTTACTTTGAAAATTTAAAGAACAATTGAATAAAACTTTGCTCATGACAAATTATTGCTTGAATCTAAAAGAGAGTAATAATTTAAAGAAATCGACTTGCTTAGGCCAAAGACATGCAATTGAGATTAACCAAATAATTCAATCCAAGTTCAAGACAAAAGTAGATGCTAGATACACATAACATAACCCAACGCTTAACAACAACAGGTTCACCTTGATGACCTTCTCTCACAATGATTAGTGGACTTTTAGCAGAGAATAGTGAGCCACAAGATTAAAGATATTACCATGAAGGAGGCGATGCCAAAGACCTTCGTTGACGGGGAGGTAGCCGGTGGTGGAGGAGGTGGTGGATAACCGACGATTACCCAACATCCATGTGGAAGATGCTCTTCAATTGATAACATCAGTTGGAATAAGATGCGGTCGATGTAATCTTCAACCGTTTTATTGTTGCCGAAAGTGATGTCAAAGAACGGAGATCCAAGTATGTCCGTCCTCCCTTAATCGTCAAATACAAATATGTGGTCGACCTCAGGATCGGCCATGCATCATTGAAGAGATGGGGAGGGGGCGTCATCTTCTTCTCTTGGCTTCAATTATTATGAGCAACCAAAACATCCCAAGGGAGGTAGCAAGAAGAGGGGCAGCCAAGATAGAGAGAGGGGGCGGGTGGTTTGGGTGAGAGAGTTTAGGTTAGATGGAGGAGAATGAGATTTACTCCAAATCTGAAATTAATTTTAAATTTTGAGTAGTTTTGGAGGGAATCAATTTGAAATTTGAAAATTAAATTAATTCTAATTAAAGTATTGAATGAGAAGTAATGGGGAGAAGCCCTAGTTTGGGCCGGCGGCATGGAGAGAGAGGGAGGAGGGGATTGTGGGTGAATTAAGTGCTTTCCAAACAAGATTGGACAATTAGGAGGGAAAATAATGAGTCTTTCTCAAATTGAAATTTAGATTGGATTCAAATTTGACAAGTTTCCTTATTTGAAGTTTTGAAATTATGAAAACTTTTTGAATTTCAAATTTGAATTTCAAAATTTCCTGACTCCTATCTTAAATGCATGAGTCAAATTAGGTGGCCATTATGATGATTAAATTCATTATAATGGATCCAGAGGAGGTGGGGGGGGCCGGAGGTCAAGAGGGAAGGGAGGCTGCTAGATGGTGGTTTGGGGCTTGGTTGGCGAGGGGGATTTGGGTGGTGGAACTAGGAGATGAATTGGTGGAGAAAGTTGAATCGCCGGTGATGGAGAAGTTGGAAGGGGCCGGCGATAGACTTGGGGAGAGGAAGATGAAAGAACACACAAATAAAATAAAAGTAAACTAACCATGAGCCGTGGACTCTTCCAATGACTAATGGGCCTTGCACTTGCTCACTTTGAGCTCACTCTCCCTTCTCTCTAGCTCTCATGCAAGACGAAGAAGAAGCGAATAGAATTTCATTAAACATTCATCCCAAATTACAAATGAGCTAGTTTATAAATAGGCCTCATGAAAAGAAAAAAAAAACAAAGACTAAAATGCCCTTCGGGATACCACACCACATGACTACCCCTAGTGGTAAAATGGAAAAATAAAAAAAATAAAAATAAGCTAGTACACAAGACACATAATAAAATAAAATAAAATAAACTCCAGATCATAGCCGTTGATCTTCTTATGTCCTCATCAGGTTCTATAGTGCCTAGCTATCATCAAAGACATGAATTGAAAGAGCAGCAATGCATGGCTCAGAATTTAAACCAAAGTAATATGAATTTGTCTCATCAAAAAGGCGTAGTGTTGGAGTCATTAACTCTATTGGTGTTACAACTTCCTTATCTGCTTCTACACTTGGCATTAGCTGTTTACTTCTTTACAACTCTGTTAGTTCTAAACAAGAAACCCCGATGAGCACAGTAAGTAGTCCATTTGGTGGAAACATAAAACATGATTCCTCTATACTATTTTAAAAAATAATTATTAATGTAGATAACTCTACTGTCTACTAAAGTTGTACAACTGTATTGTGATATTATCTCGACGTTTTATCATTTCAGTTGCAAATTCACTATCAGACAAATTCACATCATTATCAAGGCAAACATTTTCATCAACTTATTCTGCAGCTCTGTTTGGATTACAGTCAAAATAATCAAAATTTTCATCAATGTCATACTCATTAAAATCAGGATCGACCCGTCAGTTATGTCTTCGTACAAAATTATGCAATACCATTATAGCAACAACTATAAGACGTTGTTTCTTAAAAGAGTAATTTGGCATGTCACGTAGAATTCTCTTTTTTTTTTTCAAACAACAAATGCTTGCTCAATGATACTTCGTAATGAGGAATGTTTCTTATTGAATACTTCCCCGTGACCCCTTACAGGTTGACTTCCTCGAACAAAATCTGCTAAATGATACCTCATAGTTGTTGTAGTAAGATTGAAATAAAATGAGAATCACTTCCAAAAATGAGAATGTCATCCACATAAATGAGTAAGTAAACTTGTATTTGCTCATGATCATAAATAAGGAAAGATGGATCAGCCGAACTACTATGAAAACCTTTGGTTTGAAGAAATGAGGATAAAGTTTCAAACCATTGTCTTGGAGCTTGCTAAAGGCCATAGATGGTTTTTTGTAATTTGCAAACATGAGTAGGTTTTTGAGGATCTTGAAAACCTTGAGGTTGGGCATGTATATTTTCTCGGTGAGATTGCCATGAAAAAAGGCATTAACAACATCTAATTGAAGGATTGACCAACCAAAGTGCAAGGCAATTGTAATAAATGTTCGAATGATTGGAAATTTGACTAACAGACTAAACTTTTCTTAATAATCATTCCCATACTCTTGTTTAAATCCTTGAGTAACTTGACGGGCTTTGTAGCGAGCTATGGTTTCATTGGCATGGCATTTAGTACGATAGATCCATTAGCATCTAATGATTTATTGATTTTGTAGTGGAGGGACAAGCGATCAAGTGCCTTGAGATTGAAGAGAATTGAATTTGGTGGACATAGCTTCCTGTCATTATGGATGCTTGGTTATTGTGGTGTAACAGGTAGCAGTGGATATGACAGTATGTTGAAGATTGAGAATGCGACGTAGTTTTAAGTTTCCAATTTGGATGTGGGTAGTCATAGGGTGGCGAGCTGCTTCAAGTTGAGGTGGAATTGTGAGATTAGAAGTGGTATTTGATGGAGATGTGGAAGAGGAGTGATTTGAATTAGCAGATGGAGGTGATTTATAAGATGATGGTCAAGAAACATAAAAGGGAGTGGGTTGCAAATTTTGAGAATCGAATGGTGAGATTTGAGTTGTAGATGGTAGAGTTGGCAGAAAGGGTGGTAGAGGTGTAGGGCTGGGTGGGATAGTAATATGTGTGGTCTTGTTGGGTATAGAAGTAGGAGATTCATCAAATTGGACATGTCGAAATACAATAACACGATCAGTAAGGAGATTAAAGCATATATAACCTTTTGAGAGGTTGTATAGCCTAAGAATATACACGTTGTGGAGCATGGGGCTAATTTATGAGAAGCATAAGGGCGAAGCGAGGTATAGCAATGACATCAAAATTTGAAAAGATGGAGATAGTTTGGTGTAGTTTGATAAAGTAGTTGATAAGGTGAAGTTGAGAAGGCAAGGAGAGATGGTATGTAGTTTATAAGATAGACGGTTGTGAGAATGGCATCGATCCAAAATGAAGATAAAAGGTTTGAGTCAATCAGAAGAGCTCGGACGGTGTCATGGAGATAGCAGTGCTTCCTTTCATCTATGTCATTTTGTTGGGGAGTGTGGGGGCAGGTATATTGGTGATGGATATCATTTTTGAGAAGAAATTGACGTAGATTGGTGTTGAGAAATTCTCCTACACCATCAGTTTGAAGAGTTTTTATTGATTTATTGAAATATTTTTCAATGACATTTTTAATGTTAACAAATGTGGAGGTTACTTCAGATTTTAATCGGAGAGGATAAAGCCATGAATAACATGAGTAATCATCAATTAAAATTAAATAATAACGAAAACAAACACAAGAAATTATTGGAGAAAGCCCCCAAACATCAGTGTGTGTTAATTCAAGTGGATATTTGGATACATGAATAGAACTAGAAAATGATAACTTCTAGCTCTTATCTAGAGCAAAAGAGTTAAAAATTTTGGGAGAGGAAGATATCATTAAAGATGGAAGATTTTTTATAACAGCAGCAAAAGTTGATGAGTTGGGGTTACTGAGGCATTCGTGCTAGAGTTCGAAGGAGTTGGGGATGACAGATGCTGTAGCAACAGAGATGAGCTGTATTGGAATGGGAAAGTTATGGATAAAACTCATTATGGCAAGTACCTTGGAGAATTGGTTGATGGATCTTCAAGTCATTGACAAGAAAACCATGTTTGTTAAAGATGATAGAACAATCATTATCTTCAATCAGTTTTGAAATTGAAATAAGATTATGCGTTAGATTGGGCACGTGTAGAAGAGGAGTGAGGGAAAGCTTACGGAAGGGCGTTGGAAGTAAACCTTTACCAGATTGAACGATCGGGAGAGAGTTGCCATCACATACAAAAACCTACTCATTACCCATGTATGCAGACCGATGTTGAAGTAGTTGTGCATTGGGAGTAAGATGTTAGGTAGCTCCACTATCAAGATACCATGAGTTTGTGGTATATTGTCTGCTATGAATGCTGCATGGGCCATTTGATTGCTGGGAGGATACTAGAAGTTGGCACGATGCCAACAGCTAATAGCCTAATGCCCTCTTTTACCACGGATTTGGCATTCACCATTGAATTTTGGGGGTCTTGATCGAACAGAAGGTGATGTAGGAGATGAACGTCCACGACCCTTGACATAAGGAGAATGACCACGACCTTATCCTCGGTTTGTGGTTAAGGAAAAATGAGGATCAGGTGGCGAAGTGGGAGTTGAAGGTAAATATTTTTCCTTTTGAAAGTATAAGGAGAAATCAAGTTGGAAATTAGTGCAACTCTGTTTGGATTATAATCAATATTATCAAAATTTTCATCAATGTCATACTCATTAAAATCAGGATCGACCCGTGAGTTATGTCTTTGTATAAAATTATACAATGTCATTATAGAAACAACTATAAGACGTTGTTTCTTAACCGAGTAATTTTGCATGTCATGTAGAATTCCCTATTTTTCCAAACACCAAATGCACACTCAATAATACTTCGTAATGAGGAATGTCTCTTCTTGAATACTTCTCGGTGATCCCTTACAGGTTGACTTCCTCGAACAAAATATGCTAAATGATATATCGTATCTAGGTATGGCTTTAGATATCCTCTTTATAGAGTATAAGCTGCATCAACTAAATAATATTTACCAATTCACGAATTTACAATATTCAATAAGAGATTCCTGAAAGGTATTACTATATGTAGTTTATCATTTCACAATTCATTAGAGGCATCTATGATTAGCTTTATTGGATTCCACCCTAATCCAGTCTTCCCACGCAACAGATCTTTCCACAATTTTTAATCCTTCTTTAACTGATCCCACTTATTCTTCAGTTGTGTACGATCATATGATTTTCTAGTCTGGGCATTAAATTTTGTCATAAGGTTTGTCCAACCCTCATTGAAATGGGTGGTAGCTAGGTCTATTACCCAATTCAATTTCTCCTATACATCTGTCACAGTAGAGTAATGTGCTATTGATATTCCAACATTTAAAAAATTAATAAATATTTATATACATTTTGAAAAAAAATTTGAACTAAGTCCTGCTTCCTAATTGTAGACATAAACATAAATTTGGAGTCCTTATCAACTTTGTTTTTAAATAGCAGATATCCTTCTTGCTAAGTTCAATATGGTCATTAAAAAACAAAGAACAAGTGTTCCTCGATTTCCATTTATTTTCATATGCTCCATTTAATCTTCCATTCTCTGCATTGCTTTCTTAAAATGCCGCAAAATGTGGGGAGTTGGAGTAGCCTTGTAATGTGAAAGGTTGGAACTATGTTATTTTCCTCTAATGGCGACAGGTGCTTTGGTTGGTGTTTGAGGGCGAGACATTTAAGTAGAGGTTTTTGGGAGAGTAATGGAAGCCATTCTTGTGACAAGGCAGCGAAGGGTGATGGGTGTTTAGATCTAAATAAAAACAAGGGAATATACTGTTAAGCGTTTTGAGAAAGAAATGCGCTATTTACAGGCTCTGCTTAAGGAAGACGTTAATCTTTTGAGAAGAACAGAGCAATATTTAAGTTTTCTCGTATAAATCATGCCCTTTCAGTTGCTGTGTACAGTATTCAAAGTTGATTATTTATTGGTATTTGGCTTAGAATTTATTCTTATTTGTATCTATTTTTAAATGATAAAACGAGGAGAATAAATTTATCATTAATTTAATTCTTTTAAAAATAAATTAAATACAAGAGTTATTCATATATATTTAATAGCTAATTAGAAAGAGAAAACACATACACACAAATATAAGATTTAATTAGAAACTTCATTTAATGTTAAGTAATATATTTAAAAGATAAAATTTAAATATTGAGTAAGAGAGTTTGCAAGCTATTTTGATAATAAAAATGGCTTTACATAGGTATAAAATATATCGACATTAGAGTAAGAAGTGGCCGAAACTTTAGAACATCTAAATTCGAGGCAAGTATTTGCATTCCTATTTGTACAATAATAACGTTATTTTATCTAATCTGATTATATTGAATCAATTGACATTCATTAGTTAATGATTATTATAAAATTTTAGCATTAATTTTTTTTTTTAATTTCAATGAATGGTAATATTGAATTTATTGACGGCCAGCATAAGGATTCAAAATATGTAATATAAATAGTTTTTAAATGATACATGAATGAAATGATAATATAGAAAAACGTTCATGTGCATGTTGATTAATCAATAACACTCCCTTATAATACTGGTTGAGAATGCAATATACTCGTGTGTGTGAAATGAAATGGTTATGAAAAAGAAAATAGAAAATGAAGTACCTTTATTAGTATTATTTTAGACGGTGTCTTCTATGATGGTTATATTATTTGCAAAAAAGATAAATATATATCATATATGACAAGTATAAATATGAATAACATTAATGGTCATATTCAAAATAAAATTTAAATAGAATTACTTTATGTTATTAAATGTGTAAGCATATTATTTCAAATGTCTTGTATTATTATAATTTAAAAACAATCTTTAACTTTTAACTCACTCTATATTTGCAAAATTGTTCACATGTATCATCCAAAGAGTTTTAATGAATGTAAGAGGAAAGAACAAATATCATAGACGTGATGCTCATAGAGAAATGCATTTATAACATTTGACTTTAATACATTTAAGGTTTGAAGGCTCTTTCAGTATATAAAATTTTAAATCATGTCCGATCGTCTGTTTCCATCCATTAATTTAAGCCTCCAAGGTGAGTCACATCAAATAAATTTCTAAAAAAAAATTTAAATTTTGTATACAATTGTCCCTTAAATTTCCATCTGATTTGTAGGACATTTTGTGATAATTTTAAGACTACTATACTTGAAAATGCATTCATTTCTATCTTTATATTCTTAAAATATGTAAATGCGAATAGGGTTCATACATGCTATATATTAGATGTTACAAGGATCTGAAATCTCTAAAAATCTATGGTGCTATGTTTTAAGAGTTATAAGAGTGTTATTTGATATGCTAGCATAGGCATGAGAGCCTGAATTTTAAATTATAATATTTATTGGGAGATAAAATAATCTAAGAAAAAAATTACCTATTCTAAGAAATGGAGATGATGCTTTTATTTTTTCTATTTTGCTAATTTATTATTATATCATTCTACTATTTTTGAAGCAATGTGTTGAAGTTAATGTTTACTACTCTATAAATACCTATTTATTCTAAAGTCTATTTGTACTTATGCACATACAAACATACTTTACTATTCTACTTCATTATTTTGTTATTAAAGACTTCAGTAGATTGAATGTGGCTTGTTAAGTTATGATTGCTCATGCTTGCTTTCTGCATCTATTTTAGGACAGGATAAGAAAAAGGAGCAGACTAAATACAAAAAAGATTATATTATCTAATCATCAAGTTTATATAGGTATTTTAGGTAAATTTTTAACAATCATGACTTTCTCTATTCTATTTGATATTCTATGCATCATATACTATTTAAATATAATTGTTTTAATTAAATAATTCTTTAATTATTGAAAAAGTTTTTGATGATAAATATTATTTGTTTTAATTGATGTTTTAATAGCTCTATAGTTTGTAAATTATTTGAAATTTCTATAATTCTCTCCACTTATATCTTAGGATTCCAATCCCGCAACAATCCAATGCAATATGACCCATTCTATCTATATATGAGTTGTATTGAGTCAAGTTGTGAAATCAATATAATACACAACCCAATCATCCTGGAGAAGCATTATTAAACTCTAAAAAATTATCAAAATGAGATGAATTAATAATAACTAGCATTGACACAATGCAATCCTTCAAACAATGAAAACAGGCTTCATACTCTATTATGCAATAAAAAAACATGATCTTCAATGTCAATCTTATCAAAGAAGTTGTAACTTGTGAGAAACCTTTGACTATCTTCCTATAATAACAAAAAATGTCAAAAAGCAATAACCTATGATACTGAAGCCAACGTTGACAATTCAACTACTTACTACTTAACCATCTAAAGACCACAAATATCTAATCTCTGCTCATAACATGACCCCAAAAAGCTATAGACCTCAACCAAAGTCCACACTTTGAAAACATGGCATATAACTAGTGTTACCTCAAAATATCGAATACCAACCTCAAATAAATAGAATGATCACCCTCAATCCTCACATATACCAACATATCATCAATAGAAATAATAATAAATTGACCTAAATATGCCTTGATTACACAATTCATTAGATCAATGAATGCAATTAATGCATTAATCACACCAAAATGCACGACTAAAAACTCATAATGACCATAATGAATATTAAAAATTATTTTCATCACATCCTCTACCAAATGAGAGAAGGATGAGTGAAGAATGAGTGTGTTAATTCCTATTTTTATGAATAAAGGTTATGCACAATATTTTGCGAATTATAGAGGTATTAAGTTAATGTGTCACACTTTAAAACTATGGGAGCGAGTTATGGAGCATAGGTTGCGGCGTGATACTAATGTTTCTCAAAATCAATTTGGATTCATGTCGGGTAGGTCGAGAAAATAAGGAGGATTTACATATGATATTTATTGATTTAGAAAAAACATATGATAAAGTTCTAAAAGAAGTGCTATGGAGAGTTCTTGAAAAGAAATGAGTCAATAATGCTTATATTCAAATCATTAAAGATATGTATGCAAAAGCTATTACTTGTGTTCAAACACAAGGTGGATTGACCAAGTATTTCTCTATTTCGGTTGGGTTACATCAAGGATCAGCCTTAAGTCCATATCTTTTTGCTTTAGTCATTGATGTTCTCACTAGACATTTGTAATAGGATGTACCTAGGTGTATGCTTTTTGCTGATGATATTGTTCTTGTTGATAAGACTATAGAGGGAGTTGAAGGTAAACTTGAATTATGGAGGTCAACCTTAGAGTCTAAAGGTTTTCGCTTGAATAGATCTAAAATGGAATATATGGAGTGTAATTTTAATAGACCTAATGAGGGGATTGTGACTTTGGGCGATCAAGTCATTAATAAGAGTACATGTTTTAGATATCTTAGATCTATTGTTCAGAGTGATGGTGAAATAGATGAGAATATTATCAGCATAATTCAAATTGGATGGTTGAAGTGGAGGAATGCATCGGGCTTGTCCTGTGATAGAAATATACCCCTCACACTTAAGGAAAAATTCTATAAGATGATAGTGAGGCCTGCAATGCTTTATGATGCCGAATGTTGGCCATTAAAAGAGAAGCATAATATTAAGTTAAGTGTGGTAGAGATGAGGATGCTCAGGTGGATGAGTTGCTTTACCCTTAGAGATAGAATACGAAATGAGCATATACGTGAAAAGATTGAAGTAGCTCCAGTAGAAGATAAGATTAGAAAGAGTCACCTTAGATGATTTAGTCACATAAAACAACAGCCTTCCAATGACCCGGTTAGGAAAGTAGAGATATTAGATTTGACTAATGTTAAGCAAGATAGGGGTAGACCTAAAAAGACTTGGTTAAAAAATATTAAGAATGACCTTTCTTTATTAGATTTAAACGAGAATTTGACTTTTAATGGGACAATGAAAAAAAAAGGATTCATGTAGCCGAACTCACATAGTGGGATAAAGGCTTGATATTGTTGTTGTTGTTGTACATCCTCTACCTTCACTCTTAAATAGTTGTACCTAAATCTTAAATCTGTGTAAAAACACATGCAAATTCTAACTGGTCAAACAAATCAACCCTAACAAAGGATATTTAATCTTAATGGTCGCCTCATTTAATTATATTAATCAATACACACAATCATCTTGCAATCCTTCTTCCTCACAAATAACATAGATACAACCCATAACCCACACACATACACTAAGCCTAATAAAAACTGTCTAGTGACTTGCAATTCAACCTTCATCTTAAATAATATAATTTTAATAGTAGGCATCTCATATTTCTAATATTTTATCCATATCCCTGCATCTATATTCGCGAATCATAATCTATATATAATAAACATATCAAATGTCAAAAGATATTGATAATTAATATTATAAAATTATACTCTTAAAATTAAATCAAGATATCCTTACCTAATTACTTTCCATATAAGTGCAGCATAGCAAAGAAATTTTAAATGAAAACAAACAGCAAATACAAAAACAAGCATATCAAAATTGTTATTTTCTCAACTGGACTAAAATATTTCCCTTCTGAATCAATATGAAAAATCAGAGAACCGTAATATTGAACAAGAATAATTTTCTCTACATTTCTTGTCAATTGCTTATCCAACAGCTCAACCAAGTTACCAAGTCGCTTGACTACGAGAAAGATGAAGACAGGACCTGCAAAGAAAAAGCTTTATCAGATATAGATTTACACTTCCAATCTTAAGTTTTTGAAAGTTCTCAAAAGTCAAATAGTCAACCCAGCACATCATGAACATGATGGTAAGATCTTCATTCAGTTTCCAAATAACAATCCATTAAATTTACAGTAGCAGTTATAAAAATATGAGAAAATCTCGCTCAAGTGAAGAAATTTCATTATTTTCCTTCAGCTTTGCGCAATTATTCAGAGACGATTAGTATGGGCCTTGTGCAAGGATGACAACAAAGTTTGAAAAATGGTTCCGATAATTTCTGGGATGATTTTTTTTTTTTTTTTATATATATTTTTTTAATTTCTGGGCTGATTATGAAACTGCAATTAGATTAACTTTTCAAACCCAATTCTGCATTTCCTTTTACTCAAAATACTAGCATCTAAGCACAAGCTTATTATTACTAATTTGTAATTGGATAAAATTGCCAGAATAAAACTGAATTAACTTGCATAAAGATGGATCAATTTATAGATTCAAATTTGAACAAAAAGTGAATCCCTATTCAATCATTTGGGAAAAAAGTTTGCTTCGAAACCTCACAAATAAACATATCTACTATTTACTGTTAGGTTATGACATAATACACGATTAGAACAGGACAAGTGATGTCTCAATTGGGCTCGAATGACTTATATGACTTGCGAATCTAATGATTAACTTTTTACTTGAGCATGATACCAAAAGAGGTCACTCCCACATTGCTTCCCAATGGTTGATTGGATTTGGTGTGCACACTCAACTGTTAAAAAACGTTTGATTAAAGGAGAATAATCCAAACTTAGGGAAGGAGAAGGATGATTCAAATGTAGAGAAAAAAATTTGCTTTTGAGGGAGGTTGTTTGGATGACAATGAGAGTTGGTCAGTCCTAGATATGAAAGGAGCTGGGGTTGATATGTATCTCACTATTTTGATTTTAGTTTTTGGGTCGGTTCCATATATGGTTGCTGCTATTAATATATAAGCCTCAAATATGGCCCTGGTAAACCATTTAGCAACCATGAGCTAAATGTTCCAGCGCCCCCACTTTGTAATAACCAAAAGTTTCAGATAAAGAAATATAAATTTCTTTTCATAATTGAAGTATATCTTAAATGTAAATTTCTAAAAATGCATAAACTCTATGAAGTAATTTAAATAAATTATTTTCTTTTCAGTTTAAATTATAATTATACTTAACATAATTTTTACAGTAATAAGTTAAAATTTCTGTTAAGTAAATATTAGATATTAGGTAAAGATTGAATTAAAGCAGATAATTGTTTTATTTCCTGAATAGATGCTTTGAAAAGACTAAAGTGTGATGGCAGTTGCAGTGGGCCCCACTTCCATTTGGTTTCAGATATACAAACCGAATTGATTAGTGTAGATTTGAGTGTGGGAAGGAAGAATCAGATAGCAGTTATCAGTGGAGGAGAAGCACGGGTGAGGAAACTTTTGCATTACACGGCACAGTGCAGTGCACTGGAGAAGGGACTGGCACAGTGCTGTGAAGAAGTGATTAGCTGTAGGGAGGAGCTCGGTTCTATGAGCTAAAGAAAGTGGGAAGCATGTCTTGTGGATCCTGTGAGCAGAACAAAAGTTAATTGAGAGAAATTTCTATGTAAGAACTGCGACTGTGAGATATTAGTAGCATTGAGGAGAATTGTTTCTTGGTGGAGTAAGAAGCAGAACGACTGTTTGTTGCCATGAGTGAAGTGGTGACTAATTCAGTGGAAAAAGAGAAAGGAAGAGAAGGAAATTGAGGAAAGAAGAATATGAGTTAAAGTAAATTTAGTTGTTTTAAATTGGTTGATAATTTTACAAAGGTTGTACAAGTTTCTAAATAAGTTTACACAAATTGCATTTCAGGATTCATCGAGTTTTTGCAGAAGGGAGGTTACGAGGTAAATGGTTATGTTAGTATAAATTTATTTCATGCAATTTATTTGAATTATAAATTGTAGAAATCATAGAATTAGAGAGGTGATTGTAGGTAACTTACAAAGAAATAAGAGTACGAGGTAGAGAATTTGAGGAGATAAATCGTCAAAGAGATAAGTTATGCAATTCTAAATTACAAAAGTGAATGTTATCAATTATATATACATACAAAGTCACTTTATTCATTTGAAGGTATAATTGCATTAAGATGATTTTAAATTAGTGAATATGAGCATACCTCCTAGTATTCCTGTACAAGCACCTACATATCCATATGAATGATTGGAAGTTGAAATAAGATCAAGTAAGATTGTTTAAAACTTTTATGAGTTGGTAATATTTTGGAAAATAGTTAAAAATTTTAAATATTATCTACATATTCTCTTATGCAAACAATATAATTGATATATTGTTATAAAAGTATGCAATGATATAAAACAAGTATTTATTATGAATAATTGAAATTTGCTGAATATCAAATTAGTGAAGGTTGGAATGATACCTGCATAGCAGATGGGGCAAAAGGTACCCCAAATATGATACCTGCATAGCATGTGGGATAAAAATGACCCCTAAAGAGGCAAAATGAACTTTTATGTAATTCAATGGCGATAATGTAAGATTTACCTAGGCTCCATTGAACAATATTATAAAGTTAACTATATGAAAATGATAGTCAAATCATTCGAAAACTAACTATGATATTCTGTATAGATTTCAAATGAATGAAAGAATGCTTCTAAATATGCTTTTATGTTATTGTGCAAATAATAGTAACTTTGATTCAATTATGATTCTAATGTTGTTATTTCTATAGTCTTGCATTTAAATTGTTATTAAATTTGCATAATTTTATGAGCCTCTTAGCTCATCAGTTATTTTATATTGGCTGTTGTTTTAGGAAAATGAAAGGAGAAAATTGAGTCTGATTAGAAAAGTGTTGGAATGATTAGGTTTTCTATTTAGAAGTGTTTATAATATCTTCTTGTGAAGTATGTAAATTGTCTAAATGTAGTGATGTATTCTGATTTCCTTAGTAGCTCTGTAAGTAATTAGGATGAAATTTGGACTATTTAGATGGTTCTGTTTGTTCAATAAATGCATTTGTCGGTGGTTGTTTTTATATAAGTATGCAAATGATGAGGAATATGAAATGAAAAGAATGAAAGTTATGTTCATTTCTGTGGCACTCTACATTACTAATAAGAGGTATCGTGGGGTATTACACTCTTACATTATTCCTTTAACCATTTGTTAGCTTTCTCTTGTTTTATTCTGTTAAAACTACAAAACTTGATAAGAGCTACTCAAGATAAGTTCATGTTTTACAAACGAAATACCTGATACTTATTTGGTCCTTTCTTAAGAAGATAGCCAGCACTGTTCAAGTTATCCAAAAAAGTGTCAACGTCTGGAACTCTCAAGCCAATCATATCAGCCAAACTGTATATTTCCTGATAGAAAATAGAAGAAATTACGGAATAAGTTAGTTCAGATAATAAATCACCTGCAATAATGTTTTTCAATTGCAATAGCGCATTAATATGAAAGCCTTCTACGTAAAGCAATACCTAATCATTAGGAAAAAAGTTATGCTCTTATTATGCCACTTTACAACTTTTTTATGTTCATATTCTTTGTAACAGGGTACCTAATTAGCACAAAACAATGGAAGCACTTAACCGAAATTGAGAAGCACTCATCTTGCTTAAGTTCAGATTCTTTGTGGAGGGCACTCAAGAATCTTTTGGCTTCTTTCTGCCGGCTCATCCCACCATTCCTAGTAAAATCTACAAAGCCATGCTCATCCAAAAGTTTGTCGTACAAAGATTCCTTCATTATCTCAACCACATCCTGTAGACAACACAAGGTTTCACGAAGAGGATTGAAAAGCATCCAGGATCCATATACATTGTGATGTAGGACTACAATGCTTGAAGCAAATTTTGTAAGAGCTTGCTGATTAGAGAAATAACAATTAAAACTTATTAGAAAATAAAACGACAAAATAAAACTTAAGGGCGGTCACTTCCATTTAGGCTAAGTTGCAAAATAAGAACTTTGAATCATCAAAATAACATAGGAAATCAAGATCATGCAAATATAATAGTTTTCAACAAAAATACCTAATCTAACAATGAGATTAGAAACAAATGAAGTGCACTCAATTCCATATGTTTACTAAGCTTGGCAGAATTGGGTAAACACGATCTTCTTGACTACAATCAAATCACAAAGACGGGTTAGACTTTAAGAAATACAAGAAAAGGGAGATTAGAAAACCTTCGTCAAGGATCGGTTGTAATCCTCCACTCGACGATTCCAAGTTGCTCTTCAATAGCCTCGACCAAGGTATCCAAAATGCGCTCCACGTACTCTTGTACGGTGTGATCGATGCGGGGGTTGACGTCAAAGAAGGTCGAATGTAAGATGCAAACAAACCCTTGCTTTTCATAGGAGAGGCCGTAGTCAAGTTCCAGATCGGCCATACATTTGCGTTGTTGTGTGTCCTTCAAAGCTTCTAGATCTCTTGAGAGAAAAGGAATCCTCGCAAGAAGTAAGAGATGAGGAGGGGAGAGGGCTTGGCCAAAGAGGGGAGCCACACGTGAGTTAGGAAAAGGTTGGAGGAGAAGTTTAAATTCAAAATTCTAAAATAAATTTCAGATTTTGAAATTAAGAGGAAAGAAATTTGGAGGGGAATTTAATTCACCCAAAATTGGGGAGGGAAATTAATGAGAGAGAGAGGGAGTGGAGAGAGAGATGGGCGGTTAGACTAGGGGGGCTGGCGACATTGTGAGAGAGAGAGAGGAGGTTAGGGAATTAATTAGGGGGTTGCCTAATCAAGAGAGTCTTAAATCAGGCAAGATATTAAATCAACTTCAAATAGAATTTGATTTGGAATTGTTTATGGAAACTTTCCTAAAATAGATAAGTTAAAACTAGGAGAGAATTTGAATTTCAAATTCAATTGACTTGAATTCCAAATTGATCCTAAATTAACTCCAAACTAAATTAGGAACTCAAGGAATAGGGGAAGATGAGTGGGACCCGCGGCTTAGAGGGCAAGGCCGGCAGCTTTATGGGGATGGGGGAGAAAATTAAGGAGGCTTTAATGCTTCCTTCATTTAGATTACCAGTTTTAGAATGAAAATAATTCACTCCAAAATAATTTGAAATCCGATGGGGAAGATTTGGAAACTTTCCTAAAATAGATTTTATAATTTAGGAAAGATTTTGAATTCCAAATTGGGTAAATTTGAATTCAAAATTTCATCTAAATTATGGCAATCAAAATTAGGAAGTATATCCAAGAGTGGGCAAGGGGCTAAGGCCGACGGCTTGGATGGGGTTTGGGTAATAGAGCCGGCGGCTAGGTGGAGGGGGTTTTTGGGAGAATTCGGTGGGATGATCTTTGGACAAGGTGAGGGGAAGATGGTATGGCTGATGGTGATAGAGGGAGGAAGAGAGAAGAGATAGAAGGTAGAACTGCGACCCTGACTCGTCTAGGTTGGTGGGTATTGCACAAGTTTCCCTCTCTTAGGGATTTCACTCCAACCTCTCAAGCTCTCATGCGAATTCAAACAAGAGAAACAAAGTTTTCAATTAATCATTCATTACCTTCAAAAGGAGAACACTAGGGCTATAAATAGCCACATACAAAGACTCACAAAAATAAAGGACGACAATGCCACTTGGGCTTACATACGACCTCCCTTAATAAAAAGGTACAACGGAAAACTAATAAAGTAAATACAAGATGACTTCATAAATAAGAAAATACATAAAACAAATAAAAAATACAATGACTCAATCATTGTCGTAGATCGACGGCCGCGTCTCTAATAGACCTTCCACAATCTGATGTCCCCATCACATTGATAATCGGATTTTCATCACATGAATTGTATCATTCACTTAGTTGGGATCACTAGGAAATGATCATTCACTTAGTTGGGATTGAGTAAATGGAGATGTAACTTGAAAGTTACAAAATTTCATGAATGTTCTTTGAATATTTGATATTCAAAGAAATAAGATCATTCACCTAATTGAAATCAAGTGAATAGAGAAGGAAGACTAGGATTTAGTTCCTAAGTCTAAGCGGGATGTTCAATTGTTAATCTTAGGTTCAAACAAATTGAAAGAAAGAACTTGGAGTTTGGTTTTGAGTTTAATAACCTCATGTAATAGTAAGTAGAAGTTTTGGAGAAGCTTCAAATTAAGTACACATGAAGAGAAAAGTGAGGTTTGTTTGTTGACTTTGTGTTTCAACAAACAAAGAAGGGGAAAGAACCTAAGATATGGTCCTAAAATTAGAGGACTCATGTAACGATATGTTTAAAGGCTTGAGGAGCCTTAGAACATCTTGCATGAGAATATATTTGTTGGTTTTATGTTCCAACAATGAGGATAGAAGAACTTGGGATTTGATTCCAAGTTTCAAATAACTCATTTACACTTGGAGCTTCGACAATGCTCCATGCATTATACATGAAAGAGGATTATTCATTTGTTAATTTCATATCTTAACAAATAAAGGTTTGGACTTAGAATTTGGCCCTAAGATCTTGAAGGCTCATGTGATAGAATAATTTAGAGCTTTGAGGGTGCTCCAAAATATAACACATGAAGGGAATATTAGTTGGTTTCTTGCTCCAACAAACAAGGTGCAAGAACTTGGAAGTTGGTTCCAAGTTTAAGGTCTCTTGGCACATGAAGGGAATATTTGTTGATTTCATGCTCCAACAAACAAGGTGGAAGAACTTGGAAGTTGGTTCCAAGTTTAAGGCCTCTTGGCATGCATTTAGGATTTTAGGGAAACCCAAGTTGACATACACAAGAAGGGAAATGATGTTGACTCGTTGATTTTGTGTCAACAAGCGAAATACAATGAACCTAGGATTTTCATCCTAAGATTATAGGATTTATACAATAAAGCATTTGGAGCTTTGAGGAAACTCCACACATCATGTATAAGAGAGAAATGAATTGTAGTTTTGGAACTATGGATCAAGAACCAATTATCGAGTTTGTACTCTATGATATAAGCTCATCTTCCTAAGTTGGGTTAGGTAAATATGATAGGCTAAGATTGGGGTCTTATGCCGAAGGAGGATGTTCATCTGTTGATCTTGTCTTAACAAATGAAAGAGGAACCTTAAGAGTTGGCTCTAAGCTTCAAGGTCTTCATGTAGCGATATTATGAAACTTTGGAAGGTTCAAAAATTATCACGCATGAAAGGAGATGATAGTTACTTGTTGATTTTGGGTCTCAACAAAGGAGTTGTGACTTAGGATAAGATCCTAAAGTCTTGACGTTTCATGTAATAGAATATTTGGAGCTTGGAGAGGCTCCAAAATGTCACACATGGAGGTGCATATGTTTGAACTCATGCAACATAGAACTTACAACTTTGAGGAAGTTCTAAGCATCAAGTTTGAAGGAGGACATGCATGAGAAGAGAAATTTTCCATTCTTCCATAAATGTTTTGACACATGGAAAGAAGAGATGATTCCTAAAGCTTTGAAAAGTTTTCTAAATCAATTTTGACATTATCTAGGGGACTTGGAAGCTTCTAGGGATATCCTAAAGATCAATATTGACAAGATCTAGGAGAAACCTAAAAGTAAATATGTGATGGTTCAAACCCTAAACTTTGAGCTTTGTAAAGTATCACATATGATATTGATTGGCTCTCTACATTATGAAATCATCAACATAAACCTTTGAGAGTAATGCGAAGGATTTCACAATGAGCTAGAAATTGCTTTGGGCCGCTCAAATTCATTTGCGTGCATTTGTCATAATTTACAAAGAGCCACAAGTTTTAATGTATGTATTCTTCTAGTGTGTTAAAGGCATAACGTTGAGTTTCTGAATTTAGAGATTTGCACAACTAAGAACAATCAACTACCCAATCTTGCGAAATATTGCGCATAAACTCAATTAAAATGCTTCTCATATTGATTAAGTTCATGATAAAACATTTGCAAGAACTCAAAGAAATTCTTAAACTCCAACATATGCACATTCATATAACCATAAATTATTTTTTTGGTAATTTATGTGTAAATGAAATGTGCATGTAATTTGAACAAGTTGCAAGTTTTAAAAGAATTACTTATACATGTTCTCTCCAATTTAGGGTATCACATAAATAAACTTGTACATTTTCAACACAAGGCAAAGTCTAGTCATGGATGTTGGAAACCCATTAAGTACACTAAATTAGTTTATCCAACATTTGAAATTGAACAAGTATGTTTACATAATTTCGCAAATCTAAGATGAAACACAAACTCAACAAATGCAATTTAATGCACTAGATCGATTTTGTCGCGATATTAGCATTAGGGGAAAGAAATATGACCTACAATGCAATGAAACCCTTACTACATCATACATTTTGGGATAGGAAGATATCATCAAAACCTATGGTTCATTTTAGGCAAAGGCTAAGCATGTGATATGAGTGAAAAATAGTGCATTTGAGAGGTGTTGGATACCCCCTACACGCATTAACATCCTCTCAGGACTCTCACATGAGAACCAACAAATGAAAACCACCAAGTTTCCATTGTTTTGTGAAGAGGACGGCAAATGAGGGATTTTGGGAGAAAAAATCGAAGTTTCTAAGGGATCTAGGGCTTGGGGACGTCAACCCCACATCAAAGGCTAGGAGGCCTTAGGGCTTTCCCTAAGTTTTTGAGATTTTACCTCACCCGGGCTGTCCAAGCGCTCAAATCCAAGCTCCAAGTAGCTGTCCAAGCTGTTCCGGGGGAAGAAGACTATTGTCCTAGCTGCTCCGGACATTGTTGCCATTGTCCAAGATGCTCTGGGTACCTTCTTTGCCATCCAAGGTGCTCCAAAGTTTCCTAAGCACTATTTGGAAGCTTCCAACAGCTTCCTTGTTGCCTCGAGGTCGTCGGCATTGGGGAAGACAATGGAAGAAACCCTCGCCTTTGCCGGGAAGCAAGAAAATGAGGCTATGGAAGCACCTTCTCCCTTTCAAATTTCAAGAAAACCCTAGTTTTAACTCTCTTGGAAGAGCCATGCACGGATTGGTGAGAGGTTGGTGGCTTAGGGGCGCTTAGCAGCCAAAGAGGGCGGATGACAAGGAGGCGTCAGAGGATCTGTACGGGGTCGGTCAGCCTAGAGAGCACAAACTCCAAGCAGGGAAGTACCGAATTCCTCGCTTCTCCCTCTCTCTCTCTCTCTCTCTCTCTCTCTCTCTCTCTCTCTCTCTCTCACGCTCGCGCGCGTGCGTGCGTGCGCGCACACTCGGGTTCGGACAGACAGAACAAGAGGGGGGAAAATGCCCCCCTCTTTCCTTTGTCCGCTCTTTTGTTCGCCTGTGGACACGCACAAAGCAGGTGTGCCACCCAAAACAACCCAATCCCGCCTCCTAGTCGCGCAAAACGAAGAAAATACCACTCAAGTGGATTTTCTGATGTGAGATTGGGTGGGATTTGAGAAGAAATCTCAGCCCTTGATCTCAAAGTCTGATTTTAGGACTCAATCTAGCCCAAATTGGCTAATTTGGGCTGACATCGAGCTCAAATTGGACTCGAACAGAACTGATTTGGGTCCGATTGGGTACGATCAAGCCAATTTTATGAAATTAGGCTTGAATCGGCGTTGAATCACATCGAATTAAGTCGAATTTGATTCGACGGGGCTCCATGGGGCTCAATTGGGTTCAGTTTGGATTGATTTGATTTTAATTTAATTTAACTTAATTGAGGTTTAATTTGGGCCAATTTTACTTCGACGACATTTAATTGAGTTGATCGAGCACGATCGAACCTAATCGGGCTTGAATCGACTCGATTTGGATCTGGTCGATACAAAAATATTCGACAACAAACGGGTCGGGTTCGGGTAGGGTTGAACAATGTCGGGTCAGCTTTACCCGACCAGTGACTCGTTTTTGACAGTCCTATGGCCAAGAGGATAATCAGTCGATTTATTAGAGATCAAGAAAAGCATATGCTAGTATAAGAATTTTTATTAAGTACCATGGGCTTCGAAAATTCGGCCCCAGCCTCCGCCCGCATTGTATGCTTTTCTTCGGCGAGGGAGTTTTAATGGATTAGTTTCGGAATAAATTTTAGAAGGCAGATAGGTTTGTAGATAAGACACTACCCAGAAATTTCCCCTTATTTTATGAGGACTTTATAATCTGAGCTCTAGTTTCCTATAGGCGCAAGCCCCTATAATTAATTATCCCACCCGATCACGAGAGAGAACTTTCGATTAAGGCTAGTCGTCAATCAGAAACGTAGAGAATACATGTTATCTGGCATATAGTAGCAGCATGGGCTTGAATTTGGGAATTTGAAAAGTTTGGAAGATTAAAAATTTAAAATAGAAATTTCATCAGTTCACACATAAAGCGGATAGTGGGGGAATGGATGATGGACTCGATCAAGATCCCATGGTTCTGTCGTCTCGAGCCATCATGGTCCCTGGTCTACTTAGTCAGAGGAGGTAGTCGACCCAACCTGACAGAAGGATCCTTGTCGACAACTATGGGTTGCTTCGTCCAAGGGGACCTTGTAGAGTTGAGGGGAATGCTTGTCTAAGGGGACAAATTTGAATCCACCTTAGCTAACATAGAGTTTTGTGCCCTATCGATCATATCCTATTGATTCATATCTCAAGGATTTGATATCACTAAGGAGCATATTGGCTCTGGCCATAATCGATATTTCGTGGTGCCATTTGGCGGCAAAACCACTCGGTTCAGAGGGCCTCGGGTCATAACCGTTAATCCTGCGGTGCCATTTAGTAGCAAAACCACCGGTCAGAGGACACGTACCATGTCCTTACTAGCAGGAGATTATTCGAGAATGAATCCTAGTGATATTTTCGACTGGGCATTAGCTCTATGTGAGCTGAAGAGAAATTTTAACTTGTCCACCCCAGGAAACTGTTGCGAACTTGTCCACCCTGACAAACTGTTGCGGAGAGTGGATGTGTTTTACTTTAAATGGTTGGATAGTTGATTTTTAAATTTTAAATATCTTAAAATTTAGGATTTTTTTTTTATTTTAGATTTTGGAGTAGTTGAGTGGCATTTGAAAACATTTGTGAACCCCTCCGGTTGAGATCTTCATTCAACACGGCAATCATCGGGGTGATGCTGAGGTCACTTGAAAAATATTTGAATTTTGTGGATATTTGAGGGCATTTGAAGATATTTTATGAACTCCTCCAGTTGAGATCTACATTCAACACGGCTATCATTGGGGTATAAAGGGTCATTTCTTTTTGTGGATTGAACCTTGTCGACTCTGTCTACTAGTCGATAGAGGATTGAGTTTCGTAGGCTTTATGCCTTTATTAGTGAATTCATATTGTTATAGGCCTTGAAGGCCTAATATGAATGTATTAAGACAAATATGCCACCACCGTATATTTGTTTGATGATTCGAACCCTGTCGACTCCTATTGATCTGCATAGAAGGATCAAGTTCGAGCTTCAATTCACTTATTGACCCGCACAGCATCCCTAGATGTCATGTGTGTACCAATAACCCGCTCGTCGGGGTCCACACGAGTTTTATGATTACACTTACCCTTTTTGTACCTATGTGTATACAAACTACGGTGCATGTGTAGGGGCATTTTGAGATATTTGTAAACGCCTTCTGCCGCTTGTAAGAATGTTGCAGATCCGGTGGTATGGCGTTGTACTGGTTACATGCCCATTGTATACAGGTAGACTGTCGTGCACTAATTGCATGATTTATGCAAGTAGATTGTAGTGCACTAACAAATCTCCTGCCTTGCTTACAGATGTCATTATCTGTTGTAGTCCTTTTGTATTCACTTGTAGACAGCGTGTGTAATAGATCTCCTAGGTAGCTCATAGGAGCTCACCATTGTTATAGTTTTTCAGTATTTATTATGGCCTTCAGCCTTCATCTGAAAATGACATGCTACATGTTCATGTTTATAGAGGACTCCTCATTCCTACAGCATACCCTTCATTATTGCCTATTATGCAAATCAATACGCTTATTTGTAACATGATATTAGCCGTCGGTTGAGCCACATTCATCAATAATCTCTTCATGTGTTTTGATTTGCAAGTCATTACATGTTGACTGTCACTGCTTGTAGTTTAAAGACACTTGATGTTGGTTGTAAAGAAATTATTGCTTTTGCATCTCATCTACCGTCGTTATATACAAGTAGACTAGTGTGATTGCTACAAAGTTCTGTTAATGCTTACAAGTGGATGTAGTGGGGGTTACTACATCTTCCTGCATGACTGCCATAAAGACCATCATTATCTTACTCTAATGTAAATTGGAAAATTGCTGCATTTGCTTGCACATATTTCAATGCTCGTGGGAACCATTGTATACACTCTCAAAATAGTTGACATTAGTTGTAGAGAAACTGCATCATCACAAGTCTATTGCTTATTTGCCACTACATCATCCAAGAGTTTTGTAATGAGTCAACACACTCATTAGGAATCCCCTCCATTAGTGATTTCAGGTTCTTTGTCTAGACTTGCGAGTTTGTTAATGTGGATATTACGAACTGTATGGAACTTCATTATCACTTGTGCTCGAATTATGCTTGCAAGACTTTGGCACATAGACCTGCAAGTCTATGTTTAGGACTTGTTCATTATTTGTGAGTTGTTCATATGCAAAGCTCTTCCCCTATCCCAAACTTTACATATCTCTTTTTTCTTTTTTTTATTTGATACAAATCATTATTATTGTATGATTTGCAACGTACACTCATATCCTTGTTTGCATTTTAATTCTCACTAGTCAGAGGTTTATGTATGGATTATGATACACATTTGAAGCTTTCATTTGCTTGAAGTTTCCTCCATAACGAGTCCCCTGCTGTCCAAATTGCAAATTCATCTGATTGTCATTTGGTTCAATCAAGTTTTACTCAAGTCCGGCGAAGCTTCAATATAAGTCCCTTGTTCTTTTGGGTTAGATCCCAAAAGATTCAAGTCATATTTGTTTAGTATTCAAACTGAGCTCAAGTCTGAACTTATTTCATTTAGACTCAAGTATTTTTGTTAATCATTTGAATTCCGTTCAGTTTTAGGCTCAAGTACAAGTCCAAAAACATGTTCAAATAAAGTTCAGGCTCAAAATGAGCCTCTTCCATTCGTCGAATCTCTTGTTGCCCAACTCAAATATTTGCTTGAGTTCAAATTCTAGTTCATATTCAATGTCCAAGCATAGTCATGCCCACTTGAATTTGGGTCCAAATTGCCCAAGTCATATTCACTTAATACTTAGGTCAAATTCAAGTTCGAATTCATTTAGGTCCAAATCTTATTTATTTTCAAATTCTTTACTTGATTTGTTTGAGTTCAATTAAATCATTTATAACAAGTCCAAGTCCCATTTTGTTCCAAGTCCTTTTCTTATTTCAAACAAAATTTCGGCAACCTCCCAACGTCTCCCCCGTTTAGGGGAAAAACCAAGAGGCCGCCTACCCACAACATTAAGAAAGACTTGCACGAATAGTGATTTTTTTTGTGATCCACCACGCCAAGAAAGGCATGCATGGGTTATAAAAAGTAATTTTTTTTAAAAATAGTTCTTTATTGCCTCGCCATGCTAAGAAAAGCACGCACAGGGATCGTCTGCTTCGTTGTAAGCACCGCACCAAGTTCCCTCCCACCCCGCTAAGAAAAGCGTGCATAGGTGGTCCCTTGGCGCACCACGAACACCAAAAAAGGACTTTAGGGGGGATTACCCGCCTCGCCACAAGCATCAGAGCGAACTTCCTCTCACCATGCTAAGAAAATCGTGCATGGGTGGTTATTCGCCCTGTCGCAAGTGCCGAGGGCAGGTTCTCCCAAGTTTAGGAGGTTTATACCTTGGCGGACGTCGAGATAGTGGTGGCATGTGGATCGAGGCAAGGAAAGAGAAGCACTTGCATTTCCTCTTTTTTTAAATCAATTATAATTAAACAAATTAATTACAATTAATTATGATTAAAAATAGTTAATTATAATAAGATTTGATTAAATATAATTAATGTACGATTAATTAATAATTAATTATAATTAAAAATTAATCATAATTAAACTTAATTAATTACGATTAATAATTATTAATTATAACTAAACATAATTGATCATCATTAAATCTAATTAACTATATCTAATTTATAATTAATTATAATTAAAAATAATTCATTTTAATTAAATCAAATTAATTAAATTTAATTCAAATAAATTGATACAAGAATTGAATAGTACTTAGGCTTGACTTGAGCCAGATTTGAGTATTATTCATGCTAAATCTTATTAATAGGATTTATGCAAAATCAGAGTAAGATTTATGCTAAATCTTGTTAAGAAAAATTATCTAAATATCAGATTTATAAAGGCATTGAACGGAATTTAAGCTATATCTCATTTGGACGAGATTTAGTTAATCTTATTGTAACTTAAATCCTCTGTTTCCCCTTTCGACCCCTCTAATTTGCAAGATTTGGTCGAGGAAGCGCAGGAAAGGGATAAAGTTACCTTCACAGCGAGCTCCTACCATGGCTTCCGATCTAAAATGTCGTAACTTCAGCCCTAATAGGAAGGGAATGGCGTCAGATGAGTGAAGTCGACCAGCAACAGAGGGGCTGAAGAGGTGGGGAGTCGGCTAGGATTTGTTGTGGAGTTTGATCGCAAGCTAAGAGAGGGGGATGACACTTGGGCTTAAGGTATGGAGAAAGCTTTCTCTTCCTCTCTCTCTCTCTCTCTCTCTCTCTCTCTCTCTCTCTCTCTCTCTCTCTAGACGAATGAACCCAAAGGTCAGTGGCTTGCGAACAGGGGATCAGTTCTGGGAGGTAGAGATCGGGAGCTTGGTGTCGTCGACAGTTGGAGATGGGGCGTAATCACGAGTTGGGTTTGACTGCTAGGTAGGGATCTGGAGTTGGGATCGTGTAGGAGGGCTACAGGAAGAAGAGGGAGTCGAAGCTTCGTGTGAGGGAGAAGCCGAACAGAAGGCTTCGTTTGGCCTTCTTTTATTGACGGGAAGTGATCGCAGAGCAGAGCAGATACACATGATATCAGGCGGGATCCGCGGGTTCGACCAGTACAAGGTATGATTTCATTTTTCGTTTCCTTTGGGTATTATACAGAGGTCAACAAGTACTTTGTTTATAAGTTATATATATATATATATATATAGTTCTATATGTGTTTCATATGCTTCAATAGAATTATGCACGGCTTCGTGAGAGCAAGGCTTTTGTTGGTAAGGGATCCACTGTGAGATCAATGTAGTACTTAGATTACAGTACGTGATCATAGGCACTAGGAGGCATGCAGAACGAGAGAGTGTATGTATTAGTCTCATAGGCCTATGCATATGAAGCACAATCGTCCAGCTCAGCATCCTTCACAAATAATGGCATTGGGAGTTAGTTATCAAAGGGTGGTGACTTTGACAGCATAAATAGAACAGATGAGGCAAGCACAAGCTGATTTGCAAGCGTAACAAAGTTAAATGCAAACTGAGTTGCGGGCATTCATGTAGCAGCCTCGTCAGCATTAGGCTGAAAAGGCTAAGGAGAGTTAGGAGATTGATGATAAATAATTGCAATTTTGATATGCTTCATTTGATGTATCTATTCAAATTTTTTATGTAATGTACTAACTCATAACATATGAACATAATGTTAAAATTGGCTTTTACTTCTTTATTTAGTTGTCTTCTGTTAAAATTGTCATTCAAAATGATTTTGGTTAATGTTATATTATTATGATATATTGATTTGTTATTATGTGATGCTTGTTTATTCGTAATTATAAGAGAAACTGTACGAAAGGATTTTTTTTAAAAATTTTTCCTACAAGTTTCTAATGGATTTCTAATAATTTTTTTGCCAAAATCCGCGTTACAAAAGTTTCGGCAAAAAAAAAGTTTTAATGTGGGAGAATGTCAATATTTACATTTTGCTATAAAATTTAAAGTCCAAAAGTATATATATAATAACCACCATAGGCTAAAAAAAAACACATATAAAACTAAAGAGCAAAAAGTAGAACTAAACTAGCATCACTGTCTAGTCTCATGTTACAAGCTCCTTACCTTCATCTGATATCATATAAAATCACATAATGAGCATAAAAGCCCAGTAGGTAACCAAAATGTATCATTGCATTCAATGCAAGACAAAAAAACCAATATGACTGCTCCAATTTCAATCCATATCAATAAATAATCAATATTCTATCGATATAATAAAAAAATAAAAAAAAATTATATCAATCAATAGTAAAACCAATATGATAAGAAAGTCAAAAGAAATCTATCAAATTATAAAAAAATTGATAAAAAGGATGATCAATCAATAGGCATGATATGTTATATTGTATCAGTATCAGTGTTAGTACAATCAGTTTCATATCAATTACCTCTATCAATTAATTCATATGACATTATATCAATGCAATCATGTCAATGCAATTATGAAGAGTAAGGCAAGACATCTAGATTTAATGTGGCGTTTTCATCTTTCCACCCCAACCGTCGCCCAATTGGTCATCAATCTTTAATTTAACCCCAATTGTTGCCCAATTAGTCATCAACATTTAATTTAACCCCAAATCACCTTTCTACGCAGGGAATTATATTTTAAGAGCTAACATATATTGATTATAGTGTTAAGTCAGTCTTCTTTGTTTACATGTACATGCTACATTTATCTTATCTCAATTATATTAGTCTCTCTTTAATATATGAAAGGCAACATAAAATACAGGAATACAAGAAAATCTTTATACTAGTCAATACCACAACAACATCAAGCCTTTGTCCCACTATGTGGGGTTGGCTACATTTTTGAAGCTATAATAGTTAATAGGTTCAGAAAATCACAAATTTTATTTTATCCGGTGAAATTCAAGAATATTACAATCAAAATGTTTGTAAGGATAATATCTATCATATACAAAAAGTTATTTGGCTAAAACTCGATAAATCAAGGAAAAATACATTTTTAGCGATTTGGGAGATAAAAAACTCGTAAAAATTAAAATCATAAAAAATGGGAGTAAGAGTATAGTCGTTCAATTAGAATAAAATTCGTAATAGGAGCGGCGAATGAAAATGACACAAAGCAGCTTTGTGTATCTTCTCTCTCTCTCCTCTTCTTCTTCCTTCTCTTCTCCTTTGTCTATCTTCCCGGCCAAGCAAACGGCGCAAGAGGGAGGGAATAGCGGTGATATTTACATTAAAATTTGTTAAATCCCAGCAGTCTCTTAGTGAAAAATTAGGCAAACCGTTTAATTTTTCGCCACCAGCGTCTCACAAGAAAATCTCTCAACTATGTGTTTAGATTCCAGGAACTAAGACAAGCATTTAACTCTCTCGCCCTAAAAATTTTTGGTTTACAGCATGCAACTATAGTGACACCAAAGTGTTTTGTGAACCAATGCATATTCTAATGATCATCTGCTGTGGCAGCAACAGAAAAACTCACCCATCTATTGGTCGTATGGATCTTTCCTAGCCATTGATTTATCATTACAGCAACTTTTTGTGTTGGTTCAAGTTAAGAAAAAAAAAGTTTTAAGTAACAAAATATCATTTGTTTTGCCCCAACTAATCATTCTTTATACTTTCTAAGCCATACATTACTACTATTCCCATGGCCACATATCCTCCATGTACCAAGTCCTGAAATATGGTTCAAGCGTTCCAATTTTGTATTCAATAAACTTTTTTCTTTTAAGGCTTCTTAAATGCTAAACATTCATAACCATAAAACATAAAGTTGAATGTAAGAAGCAAACACACCATAGCATCTTTGGCCGTTATTTCCTCTCTCAAGTCCAACCGTGCACGAGCTTCTGCCAACCTCACTAAACTTTCTAACTGTCTTGCAGTGATAGGGGTACCATCCGCTGAGGTATTATGGTCTCTTAATCGCAGGTAAAATTTCTGCAATATGTCAGCAGCTGGCCTGGACATCCTAACTCACACAGAAAAATAAAAAATAAAAAAGAATTTCTTTATAGGACATGTTATGGGGAACTTAAAATCAAGCACCTGGGGAAAATGTATGTCCTTGCATAAGCAATGTACTTTCGGAGAAGAGGACCTGGTAATGGAACAAAATCCTTATCTTTCTTATGGTCGAGCCTGAGTCGTGAAATCAGGGATCCAGTTGCACCAAATGCAATGTCTCCACAAGATCCCAACACTGTAGGTTTCCAAATTCAAGCATAAAATATTATAAAAATTACGTTCTTGAATCATGGTATGCAATAGATGAAGGAAAAAGCAACCTCTGCTTTGCTTCTTTGCGGGAAATAAATGCTCCCCATTTCCCGCGTGAAGCTGCATGACAAATATATTTGATGATGAATCAACTAGCAGAAAATGCTTTTATGTTACAGCTTTGAAGCTTATTATATAGAAAACTTAAGCAAACTGCATTGATGTAAAACATGTGGAATTCCATTTAAGATCCGAAGCACTTAGCAAAAAAGATATGACTTTATTTCATAAACTAAAAACCAAGTGCAATATTGTCCGCATCAACGCCATTGTTTTTTGTTATCCCTCAAAGCTAATTTCTCATCTTGCACAATCTCCGCTATTGAATTTTAACGAAAATAATTTTTTTATTCCAAAGCCACATAGTATTCTCCGCTACCACACTTTAGTTTCTTAGGTTTCTTACAATCAAATAGTTGTCATAAAAAGCCTTTCTGCTGAATTGTTAAGGAAAATCTTACAGAATCGTATCCCCAAGTTCACACTGCTCTTCTGTGTATTACAAATCAACTTTAGATTCTAAATTGGCATAGCAATGTAAATTCTATTTTATTTCTCTTTTAACATACTGAAGACTTTTAAAGTGATAAAAAATGATAAAATCAAGTTTAGACCGTAGGTGGCATTTTAAATTTGGTTCTACTGCCAATCATGCAATAGAAAAAAATTGATGTCCTTTGGTCTAAAACTGCACAATGTCAGGTGAATGGAGTTTTTGAGGAGGTAGTGGGCGACTTTTGTGGTACTGATAACCAGTTCAAATGAAGAACTTCAATTAGGGATGTAGTCCAAAAAAGGGGAGAATGCGGGAAACCCTGTTTCCAATCCCATAAAGATTTATATATATTATGGTAATGTACATGCTGACACATCTGTCCCACTAAGAGGTCACCAAAGTAATTCAACTTACAGCCATGATATGGTCAGAAACTCGTTTATCAAGCACCTCATCAGGTTTATCTAGTAAAATAAAAACCAAGTCAAATCGTGACAGAAGAGCAGCACTCATTTTCAGGTTCTCATTCACAGTTTTTGCACGGCTGCAAGAAGAAAATGAGTTAAAATGAAAAAAAAAAAAATTACAATGGGTTCAATAAAAGAGTAGCAAAAAACCATACTAACTACATTTAAGAATGAAAATAATATGTCCAAGGAAGGGATAGCATAACACCCTTCTATGAAGTGCTAAACAAAAGTAGCATAATAAAAATCTGAAAAACACAAAACAAACCTCGCATGTTATGATATGAAAAATTTATAGTGAACAATTAATTTAAAATACAAAATAATTATCCCAAATTAACAAAATAATAGAAGTAAAATGAGTTATTGTTTTTTAGAAAATAAACGACTTAATTAAAAAATTCCATTAGTTCATTAATTTAAGATAATCAACTTAAGCTAGGTGCAGTTGGTGCATATGCACTTACTAGTATGCAAAATTAGCTTTGTTAGATTTGAAAGCCGTTTTGCATTCATAAATTATATGTTTCATAGGCCATAAACAATCAAAACGACCAGAGAATTTAGAGAATTAATGTATATGATAATATCCTTACAGGTTTCGAGTATATAGAGAGCCAACAAGGACATGTTTCTTTGGTTTCAAAAAAGGGCTTACTCCAAATTTTTTTCTCTGTATTTATTTATGGTACTCTACAGCCAACCATCAAAATTCTACATCACGAAAATTTCCCTGGAACTTGTGATATAGTCTTGAGATGCTATTAAGATATTAACGTCTATATTTCTTTACACTTAATTACCATGTAAAATGATATGACCAAAAAGTATCTTCGATCATTTTTAGGATAACTTGCCCCTATATTCTTTCTTGGACAAGGTTTTTACCATCCTATACTGTTCTAGTCCAACTTCCTCATAATAATTCTAAGTTTAAAAATTTAGCCTACCCTCTAAACCATGGGCATTAGAGTTATTTTGCTTCATCATCTTAGAATATTTTCCATAGATTAAACATTTCCACGAAAAAATGTACCAATAAAAAAAATGATGGAAATCTATCGCAAATAACTTTACTGGTTATAAATAGTGCACAAGGTCTGTTACAAACTCCTTAACTCCACACAATAAGCATTTTTAAAGCAAACAAAAGCTAGACTCAAACTTAAGACCTTTACCTAAAAATCAGGGACATAATGGTCAAACTGACAAAAAAAAAAAAATACACCCCTTATGATTTGGATAGCTTACACATGAGCAATCTTCAGCATTTGAATTCATGGGAATATCTGCACCCTACAAATGCAGGTATTGGAAAACCTAAAACCAGTTACAACACCGTTTTGTATAAAAAACCACTCAACTTTCAGCTTTTAATCGTGTCAATTGTAAGTTGAATTGCAACAAGGCATTGTGGTCAACATCCTACTCTTTGATGTGTTCATGCCCTTTAATTATTGTCCAATAAAATTTGGAGATAAATCTGCTAGACCACATGAGGGACTGGTCCAGCCGGCCCAAGTGCTGGGCCGGCTCTTGTATTACAACAGGCGGAAGCCTGATGTTCCGCCTGGTCCAAATTTCGCACTCCTGGGAGTGAGATATACTGCCTAATGAAGAGAAGGAGAGAGAGAGGGGGGGGGGGCGGGGAGGGGGGGGAGTGAGAGAGAGGGGATTAGGCTGGAGGGAATTTTGAATTAGGGAGGGCTGCTTAATCCTTTGGAGTGATTTTGTGCTGGCTGTAAGTGGAAATTTTGCGTTAGGTTAGGGTTGTCATCATCTATGTTTGCTGAATTTTCTATAGGATGCTTTGGTGTCTTGGGCTCTAGCGGCGTCTAGAGATTTGGGAGAGATTGATCCTCCTCTAGAATTATGGATCAATTGTATCTTAGTATTTTCCTTCCGTTTCATCCATTAGTGCGAGTTTTCTCCCTGTTTTGCTCGATTTGTTTGGAGTATCTTAGTGGAAGATCACTAAAATCTTAATATTGGTAAGAAGAACCAGTGTTCTACAAGCGTTCCCTATCAAATTCGTATCAGAGTAGTTTCCGGGCTATTTTTTGGGCTGCTTTAGCAGTTTCCTACAGCAGTTTTTCTATTTCGAACAGCTGTTTTGCTGTTTTTACGGTCAAAATCTAGATTTTTTAGTCTAACAAAGATCCGGGTATCGAGGGCAGCCAAAAAGGTGGATGTTTTGGAAGAATGACTTAAGGGGGAGATGTGTCCAATTAAGGCGAAGGTGGAGGATAGAATTTCCTCCACGGAAGGCAAATTCTCGGATCTCCAAGATGTGGTGAAGAAGATATGGGATCTTCAAAACCAAACAGCGGCATCAGAGGCAAGAGTGCCAGTGCGAAGAAGTATGAATTATGAAATTCGTAGGGATAAAAATGATGTCAGTGGGAGAAGGGAGAAGACCCTATCTGAAACCTTTCTAGAGGAAGGAGAGGTGAAAGGTATGGGAAGAGGCGTGGATATGTGGGGTAAGAGCAAAGGGATGCTGATTGGGAAAGAAGGAAGGGAGGTTATGGCCAAAGGGGTGCTAATATTGAAGGAAGGAGGGGGAAAATCAAATAAGGATTTGGGTATGAACGTGGAAAAAAGGATCGGGACACTTGGGGGGACCACCCACTTATGGAAGGGAAAAATATGGAGAAATTAGGAGAAATGGAGGGGATCAGAAGGTAAGGAAACTGAAGATGCTCTTCTTTGAGGGGAGGATGCCCACAAATGAATTTACAAGCTAAAGAGATATTTCACTATCAATTGGTTGACTGTGGATGAGAGTTGAAGACAACCAGCCTATGTTTGAAAGGGAATGTGTTGGCTAGGTAATAGTGGAGAGACATGAGGCGGCCCATACAGAGCTGGAGGGAGTTCAAAGAGTGCTTATTGAAATATTTCCAAACTAACAGAGTAGGTAACTTCTATGAGCAGCTCTTTGCCCTGATATAGGAAGGCTTGGTGGCAGAATACCGCGAGAAATTTGAGTACCTAACGAGCCGACTGGATAGGCTGTCTGAGACTGTTTTGGAGGGAAATTTCATGAAGGAGCTCAAATCAAAGATTCGGGTAGCAGTGAGATCCATGAGGCCTAATGACTTGGGAGAGGCTATGGAGCTAGCTCAGCTGGTGGCGGATCTAAAGTACTAAGAGAGGGGAGCTAAAGGCAGCAGTTCAAGTGGTGTATGCAGGATGACTAGCACTTTCTTATCACCCAAGGAGCCTACACCGGGCAACATTCGTAAGACCCCAAGGGAGAAGCCTCATAGGAGAAAGTGAGAAAAACTTCAAAAAGCTAACTAAGAGGGAGGTGCAGGAAAAGAGGGTGGGTGAAGGGATTATGCTTCCGATTTGATGAGAAATATACTCCGAAGCATAGGTGCAGGGACCAAACTCTTTAGGCTCTCACTATCTATGATAACGAGAAAGATAAGGAGGGAGGTGAGAGTGAGACATGGGTAAAGGAAGAAAAACTGCATCTAGACGTAGCAAAGGTCTCCCAAAACTCAGTGGTAGGATTCACTACAAGTCATACCATGAAGGTAAAGGGAAAATAGCAGACTGAGAGGTGGTAGTGTTGATTGACAGTGGGGCTACCCACAATTACATCTCCAGCAAAGTCATGGACCAATTAGGGGTGACATTGGTAGATACAAAGTGCTATGAAGTGATGATGAGTACAAGGTGGAGACGGCAAGAGCACCTGTAGAAGAGTAGTGTTGACCAATGTTTAAAATTGCGTATTCGGGTATTGAGGCGTTTTTCATTCGTGAGGCGAGGCATAAGCTTCAAGGCGTAAGCCTCAAAATCAAAAGATTGTAAACATAAAATGATAATTTTTTTATATACTAATGAGTGAATAATATAAAACATAAAAAAGTATAAGATATGAAGTGAAATCAAAATATTCCAATAATAAGCAACATGAAATATAGTTCAACTCAAAATTCTATCTTTCCCAAATCCCATTATTCTTTTCATTAACATATAATTCAAATTTTCAAAAATAAATAGCAATGACATATCACATAAGAACTCATAAGTCATCAGCACTATCATCACTAAGGCGTTCTTCATTTGAATCATCATTATGATGAACTGCTCTCTCCCCATCCTCCTCTCCTATAGAGTCCAATGTCGGGCATTTACTTCAAGATTTATGTAAGCTTTAATATACATAGCGTGAGGCATTAAGCCCATTCAGGAGGTGAGGCGGCCTCAATTGGTTGAGCCGCAAGCCTCATAAAAAAAAACTCGAGCGTAAGCATCGATGGCGTTTTTTACTGAATTGCGCCAAAGGCGGGCCTCAAGCGAGCCTCATATTGCGCAATTTAAACCATGGTGTTGACCAATCAGGGGTTTCAAGTAGGGAGGATTTCCTCCCATATTGTTAGGCAACAATAATGATCATCCAGGGAATGAATGTGGCTGCAGAACCTTACGAAATACCAAGATTAATTGGAGGGAACGGACCATGGAGCTAGTGATGGAGGGGAGAAGAGTAGTGATCAAGGGAGATCGGGGTTATCCAAAGCCATGGTGTCCCTCACAAACCATGGTAAGGAGCATATATGAGGTGGGGAGGTTTCCTGATGGAGCTAGAAGGATTAAAGGGGATTAGATTGGAGGAGAAATTCCCTTTCAGTACAGCTGCTAATACAGCAATTCAGTGAGATCTTTCACCATCTCATGGATTGTCACCACCAAGGGGTCAGAGCATGTCATCACCCTGAGGAGAGCATGTTGTCACTTATCATTGTCAGGCCATACCACTACCTCAATTTCAAAAAGATGAAATTGATAAATTAATCAAAGAAATGTTGGATGCAGGGATTATCAGGCCTAGTGCAAGCCCTTTTTCTACCAATCTTACTAGTTAAGAAAAAATTCGAGAGTGGAGGTTCTGCGTGAACTACAAGGCTTTGAGTAAGGAGACTATGCAAGACAAATTTCCCAATCCCAGTGATAGTTGAGCTTATTGGATGAGTTGTGTGGGTAAGTTTATATTCACCAAGATAGATATGAGTCTGGATACCATCAAAATTCAAATGAAAGAGGAGGACCTGTCGAAGACTGCTTTCGAAAAACACATGAGGGGAATTATGAGTTCCTGATAATGCCTTTTAAGGTTCACTAATGTCACAGCTACATTCATCCCTAATGAACAACGTGTTCCGACCTATCTCAAGAGATTTGTGCTAGTTTTCTTTAACGATATCCTAGTGTACAGCAGGTTAAATGAGGAACATTAGGAGCATTTGTGGACAGTCCTAGAGGTGTTACAGGAGCAATAGCTGAGGATCAATTTGAAGAAATGTTTTGCTTTGCACAAGCCAGTGTGGAATACTTCAGCATGTAGATCTCAGGGTGTAGCCACTTATTAGGCTAAGATTGAGGCAATGCTGAGATGCCACTAATAAAGAATCTGAGGGAAGCTGAGGGGTTTTCTAGAAGTGATAGGATACTCAGGAGGTTCATAAGGGGCTATAGCACTATAGCATGGTCAATGACAGAATAGTTGAAGAAAGATAACTTCTTGTTGGGGAGGCAGCCACAACAGCTTTTGAGAGAACAAGAAGGCCATGACACTTATATCGATTTTGGCCCTACCAAATTTCAATCAGGTTTTTTTATTAGAGACGGACGCATCAGGGTATGGATTGAGAGTAGTACTCATGCAAAGCCACCGACCATTGCTTACTTTAGGCAGGTGTTGACAGCAGAACCAGGATGAAGTCAATCTACGAGAGGGAGTTGATGCCAATTGTGCTAGCCATCTAAAAATGGAGACCTTACTTGTTGGGTCGACATTTCCATTGTCAGGACGGACAGAGTGGAGCTTGAATACTTGTTAGAGGAAATAATGGTGACAGAAGAGTACCAAAGATGGCTGTCAATGTTATTGAGATATGACTTTGAAATCCAGTATAAGCCCGGGATAGAGTAACTAAGGCAGTGAATGCTTGTCCAGATGTATAAGAGAGCTAAAAGAGATGTGTTGTGTCAATACCCGTGATGGCAGGATGGGGCCACTTGAGGAGAGTGCGCGGGATGAGGTTGGGAGGATTAGTTCAGATTTATTGAAGATGGAAAGAACACCCTGCTATTCTAGAGGGGTAGAGGTTTGTTGTATCCATGGAGATTTGTGATGCCTAGGATCCAATCCATATTCCACACCTGTAAGAGTACTGCTTGCCACCTGCAAAACATGGGCAAACAAAATGCTAAACAGGAGCTTAGAGACATATTTATGAAATGGTTTTTTCGGGAGAACCTTAAAGCTTTGGGGGGCCCAACCCCGGGCTAGCATGAACAAGGTACGTGATACAATACGTTGTTAATCATTCCTCTTCCTAAATTACCCATTCAAAGTGTTGTATAGAATAGATCCACCTCACCTAGTGCAATTTGGGCGAAGTAGCACTCCAAATTCTTCTGTAGAAGAATACTTCGAGGAGGGACAAGGTGTTTGGAAAAATTGAAAATGCATCTGTTAGGGCTCAGCAGATTATGAAGACAACGGTGGATGGCCACAGAAAGGACATCCATTTGTAAGTGGGGGATAGTGAGTTCTTGAAGCTTAACCTTACATAGAGGATGATAGCTAGAAGAATGGACGAGAAGCTATCTCAAGATACTTTGGCCCTTATGAGATATTAGAAAAGATTGGGAGATCGTATCATTTGAGGTTACCCCCAACCGCTACCATACACCCAATGTTACCATGTCATTACAGTTTAAAGAGAATATGAGAGGATCACTTAGCGGAGTTCAAAGTTTCTAGCAACATTGATTGAAGATGATTTTAAGTGGTATTAGAATCTCTTGAGCTATAAGGAATGCACCAAGGGGAGGGAGGGTGAAAGAAGTATTGATCAAGTTGGAGGAACCTTCCCGATTATGACGCACTTGGGAGCTTTTATGAAGGGTTCAACATCAGTTCCATCTTTTTCACCTTTAGGATAAGGTGGTTCCGTTTGGAGCCGGGGTATTGATGTGGGCTCCGAAATTGGCCCGGCCTCCGGCTCGCTCTTTTCTTTCGGCGCGGGAGTTTTAACTGAAACTAAGTTCCGAGGTAAATTTTGGAAGGCAATGGGTTCCTAGATAAGACACTACCCAGAGATTTGCGAACCTCATATTGCGAGGACTTTATGATCTGAGTTCTGGTTTCCTATAGGGTGCAAGCCCCTATAGTTAATTGACCCCTCTCGATAACGAGAGATAAATTTCAATAAGGCTAGTCGTCAATCAGATACGTATAGATACGTGTTATCTGGCATATGTTAGTAGCAGCAATGGAAATGGAATTTTGTGATTTCTGAAGATTTGGATGTTTGAAAATTTGAAGGTTCATATGTTTGAATTTGAGTTGAGAGATTTGAGAAATTTGTATTTAAAATTGGAATTTCACCAATCTGGAACTTAAAGCGGAGGTGGGGGAAATGGATGATAGACCCGATCAAGATCCCTGGTTTCCGTCGTCCCGAGCCCATCGATGGTCCCCTCCCCCCATGTCTACTTAGTCAGAGGAGGTAGTCGACCCAACCTGACAGAAGGATCCTTGTCGGCAGCCATGGGTTGCTTCGTCCAAGGGTACCTTGTAGACCGGGGGTGAATGTTTGTCTAAGGGGACAAATTTGAATCCACCTTAGCTTACAGAGGGCTTTGTGCCCTATCGACATATCCTATTGATTCATATCTCAAGGATTTAACGCCATTAAGGAGCGTATTGGCTCTGGCCATAACCGCTATCTGTGGTGCCATTTGGCGGCAAAACTACTCGGTTCAGAGGGCCCCGGGTCATAACCGTTTACCTGCAGTGCCATTTGGCGGCGAAACCGCCGGTTAGAGGACACGTACCACGTCCTTACTGGCAAGAGATTGTTTGAGAATGGATCCTAATGATATTTTCAACTAGGCATTTGGCTCTATGTGAGCTAAAGTAAATTTTAATTTGTCCACCCCGGCAAACTGTTGCGGAGGGTGGATGGGCTTTGCTTTAAGCGATTGATGTTTTGATTTCATTTTTAAATATATGGAATTTGGATTTTTTGTGGAGCTTTGGATTTTGGGGATTTTTGGATTTTTGTGGGTATTTTGGGTGGAGTTTTGAAATATTTGAAATAAACTTTGGATATTTGGGAGACATTTGAAAATATTTGGAAATGGACCCCTCCGGTTGAGATCTGCATTCAACACGGCCATCATCGGGGTGTACTTGGGTCATTTCTATTTGTAGCTTGAACCTTATCAACTCAGCCGAACTATTGACTGAGGATCGGGTTTCATAGGCTTCGTGCCTTTATTAGTGAATTCATATTGTTGTAGGCCTTGAAGACCTAATATGAATGTTTCAAAGCAAATATATCGATTGCCACAACTTTATATTTGCTTAATGGTTCGAACCCTGTCGACTTCTATTAACCTGTATAGAAGGATCGATTTCGAACCTGAATTCACTTGTCAACCCGTACAGCATCCCTAGACGTCACGTGCGTACCAATAACACGCTCGCCGGGGCCCATGCGGGTTGAGAATATATTTCCCCCTTTAGTGTACCTATGTGTATACAATTTATAGTGCACGTGCAGGGGGTATTTTTGGAATATTTATAGACACCTTCTGTCTGCTTGTACGGATGTTGCAGATCCGGTGGCGTGGCGTAGCAGCTTCTGAATTAAGTTGTTCGCTGCTTCGTACAGGTAGACTGTCGTGCACTACTCGTTGCTTTCTACCCGGAACTCCCCCTATCGCTGTCCAGAATTTTTCCATAGCAAAATTCCTTACTGTCCAGCGTCCAGGAAGGCCACAACTTGCTGTCCATAGTCACCGGCAGCCCAAGGAGCTGGCTGAAACTCGTCTACACCTTATTGGATGCTGTGGAGGATCTGTCCACAACAACACCGCTGCTGTCCTGAAGTTCTGCACCTCTTCCCGGGTGTTCCTTAGTGAGAGAAGGTTTGTGGTTGCTGTCCACTTCATTCCCAGCTTTCAAACAACCTTGTCGGAGTGAGTATCTCTCTTGTCTTTGGGTAAACTCGACACCCGACTCTCTATCTTCATAGTTGCATCCTTGAATGTGAATTTATTATCTTCATGAAGATCATGTTAATGTTTCTCCGCTAAACCTAGTAATTGGAAGAGTTGTGTGAAGGATCTTCTTGTAGCGACTAATCTCATTGTTAGTTTAGGGATTATCGTTGAAAATCAACCATGAACGCAATTTTAGATTAATTGATTGTTTTACTATCATAACTCCTATGCATGTGATTTAGCCTAAGCTTGTCTTACCGCTCTTTGTGTTTTCTTTTGTCGTTAGAAAGTTTATTGTGAAGATATGATTACTGTGGCTTCTAACACTTAAGCGTGCAAACTCTTCAAGTAATTCAACTTTGCATGTACGGTATTACATCAATACAAGAGTTTACATAGATGCACAAGGCTATATACAAAAAGAAATTTGCATATGTAAACGATGAGTGAGAATAGAGGACCAAAGGAACTGACTTATAATGTCCACCAACAGGATTCGCTGCAGCTAGAACAGAAGTACGTGCAGAAAGACTTGCTACTAATCCAGCCTTTGCAACGGAGACACACTGTTGTTCCATGGCTTCTAGAAGAGCCTATTACAAGTTTATATAAACAAGGCATTTTCCATCAGGAAAAATACATTGTAGCCAACAGAAAGAAATCAACCAAAGTTACCTGATGCTCTGCAGACATTTTATCAAATTCATCAATACAGCATGAACCAGAGTCAGCAAGAACCATAGCACCTGTTAATAAAACGAAGTAAATATCATGGACTGAAGGCAGATGAATTCAGCATGAACCACAGTCAGCAAGAACCATAGCACCTGTTAATAAAACGAAGAAAATATCATGGATTGAAGGCATTAAACTTCAATCCATTTTAAATTTATTCTACTCATTTTTCTATTTAATCTTTTTACATCAATTTTATCTATTCAGAGTATTAATGCATCCTCAACCTTCTGTTATCAATTTCCAAACAAGTGATTATTTTCTACTAGTTTGTCTTCAAGTAGTGTTATAATGTAGAATGCTCTGGGATCCAAGGTTAAAAATGCACATCTAACATGCAACTATGATTTAGCTGCACTGAACCATTGAAAAAACATGCAATTTCTGTAGGAAACAAGCTATGAATCATAAAACAACTATTTATTACTTACAATAAAAACTAAAAATGCTAAATTTCAAATCCGGCAAAAGAATTTTTATCTTCTAAATTGTAAAACCCGAAAAACGTCGATCGTAAGTGTTGCACGCATTTCGATGCACCGCGATGAAATTTAGCCAAATTTCAGATTTCGATGAAAATAATTTTATAAAATAGTACATGAAATTTTGATCAAAAAGATATAAATGACCTATATGAAATTTCGCATAGATTTGAAATTAAAAAACAAATAAGTTTACGATTTTTTTTTAAAATGACTTAATAGCCCTTAAGAATCTTAAAGAAAAATAAATGCATGAGAAGGCAAAATTGTCTTTTGGCAAATCTCTAAACCACCAAAAGGCTTAAGGGACCAAATAGTTTCGGCCCCTTTCATTACTTCCGCACGACCTCATTCGGGCGAACGCAAGAAAAGGCGTGGAAGGGAGAGGAAGGCAACGGGCAGGGCTTTGGGCGACGGCGGTAAGGCGGTTACCAGTAGAGCTTCTTGGGAGAAATCAAAGAGGGAAGTTAAGGTATGTTCCTAAACCTATAAATATTCATTTCCCTTAGATTTTTGGAGGAGAAAATTTTAGGGTTTCTTCAAAACTTGAAATTTTTCAAAACGAATGTTAGGGAAGATTTAAAAATATTTTCTATTATGATATTTGTATCTTCCTCAGTAAATCTTCAAGTTTCAAAATTTAGGGTTTTTGTCTAATGTTAATTTTTACATAAAGTTCTTAACATGTATTATCCCAAATGATCATATGAGAGTTTTTAATGATAGAAATTAGAATTTTTCATGAAAATTTTATTTTCCTAATTTTATTTTAAGAAAAATCCGAAAATAGAAATTATTTTAAATTAATTTTAGGTTAAGAGTAAGGGGTTAATTTGGATAAAATATGGATTTAGACCAAAATATGAAATTTTTAAAAATTTAGATTTATTTAAATCCGAAAATATGAACATTAAAATTACAAATTTAATGGATATAGAATTTTGGCAAGTTTTTGGATAATAACAAAAATATTTACATGCTTTATGTGTTAAAATTAGAAGTGGAGGGAGAGAAAGAAAGAAGGAAAATAATTTATAATTAAGATTTTTCATTATTAGAATAATAATATTTTATGTAATGACTTTAATATTTACAGAATATTGTATAGGAGTTGAGTTGTTGGCATAATAGTGATTAAATCAATTTGTTAAGGCATCCGAATTCAAAATGAGTACTCATGCTTTTAAATTACAGTAATTATATTTGTTTCTCTTACAATTAACTATTGTTATTATTTAGTCACTTATTGTTAAAGTTGATTTCTCCTTCTCCAAGAAAATCGATCATGTTATTATTTAATTGCTCAATTCATTAAACACAATAATATATATTTTTATTATATATTATTATGATATTCATCATACATTTCAATATTAAATGATAAATAGAATGTAAATGATATGATTGTTATAAAAGGCTTGCATATGTATGCTGAATTGATGGAGCTCACCTCCTCATAGTACTAGCTGAGGACACTGTACTCGTGCACGTTAAAAGAAAAATGAAATGGAAAAGGAGTATCATCATTGTTACTAAATTTAGACGGTGATTCCTGTGACGGTTGTACTATATATGAAAATAAGAAAGATATGAATACAGATATGATGAGTGTAAACCGAATATAATATGACATGTATTTTTTATTTTTTTTGCATAACATTATATATTTAAAGTCTGGAATGAAATAAATGATATGTTCAAATGAAATAAAATTTAAGATATGGAATGAAAAAGTGTCATCAAGCATATTCCTTCTATTGCCCTGAGTTACTGTAGTTTAGAGGCATGTGTTACTCGCTAAGCTTTGGTTTATTGTTGTTGCTCCAACTTTTATTTCAAGTAAGTTTAAGATAATTCAATGCGCAGAAAAAAACAAAAATGTCTACCGCAGACGTGAGGCACCAGAAGAAAGGTATTTAAGTTATTTTTATATCAATTTATGTTTTTGATGTTTAGTGGCTCTTTCAATGATTTGGAAATAGATTAAGATTATGATTATATCGTCTGACCGTCTGTTCTCGTCTCATTAATTCAAACCCCCGGGTCGAGTCATGACAAAAGTGATATCAGAGCCACAAGGAGTATCCTAGGAATGTGAATCGTAATGAAAGAGCTATATGAATGATTTATGACCTTATTTGAGAATTTAAATATTCGATTAGATAAGACAATTAATTACTTTATAATTATATCAGGTATATGACTGATCAAGAGGATGTAACCGATAGACATATGGAAGGAGAAGACATACCACCTGAAGTGACTGTGAACACCAACATCTTTACCAAGATGATGACAGCTGTGACCCAACTACTTCAGGAATCAAGATCACAGCCTGGTGTTGGAATTAATAAATATCTGAAAATATTTCAGGACAAGCAACCACCTCTATCCAAAGGTAGTGAAGGACCAATTGAGGCTGAAAATTGGTTGCTTCATATAAAGAAAATATTAGATAGCATATCATGTCCTGATGAGAGGAAAGTGACACTCGCTACTTTTATCTTGGACGGATAAGTAGAAAGGTGGGGGAGAGGAGAACACGAAGATAGGCTGGAAGATATTCCAAACTTACAGGTCAACTGGGAAGACTTTGTAGAATTGCTCAGAGAATGGTTTGTACCTAGGTTAGCAAGGAGATAAATGCAGGACAAATTTATCATACTGATTCAAGGAGACAAATTAGTGATATAATACGAAGTAGAATTCACCACACTATCCAGATATGCACCACAACTAATTTCAACAGCAGAAAAAAAAATGTTTAGATTCTTATCTGGTCTAAAGAATGCAATTAGGCAACCTTTAGTACCTTTAGGAATAGAAGATTATTTGATGTTGGTGGAAAGAGCTAGGAGGGTGGAGATCGATTTTCAACTCACTCAGAAGAGAAGGGACCAGCATAAAAGTAAGTGTTGAAGAAGATATTCAAAGCAATTATATTGAAGGATCAAATGGGAAGAAGCCCAAGTTTACTCCAAGTGGAGTCAGTGGTGCAACTGTTAATAAAGTTATGGAAGCTTATGCTAAGTGTGGCAGATTACATAAAGGTGAATGTCTGATGGGTTCCAACACTTGCTACTGGTGTCGTCAGCTTGCACATAGATAAAATATTATCCTAAATTGGGACAAAAGACTTTTGGAGAGATGAGATCAAATGAAGCACCTTATAGAGGAATTTTGGCAAATAAAAGATGATATAACCATCAGTTGCAGGTTTAGTACAAAATCAAACCATGCAGAATGTTCGACCACAGGTTTATACTTTGACTCAGTAGGAACCCAATGAATCTATAGATGTTAGCAAGGATGGTTGAGATGACTTTATTATCTAGTATAGTAACTTGTTATGTTATATCAGATATTTTGGATTTAGTAGTTTATTTTGTTATATAATGTCAGATATTTTGGATTGATCAAGTTATTTTTGTTATGTTATATCAAATATTGTTTTCACTTTCAATGTCAAAATTTATGTTAAATGAAATGGAAGATGTTGTTTGATTGTATAACTAGAAGTCGTACATAAATTTTGAGGACAAAAAATTTTATGAGGGGATAATTGTAAAACCAAAAAAATGTCGAAAGCGTTGCACGCATTTCGATACGCCATGATGAAATTTAGACAAACTTTCAAAGTTGTCGGATTTCGACGAAAATAAATTTATAAAATAGTATATAAAATTTCGATCAAAATGATATAAAAGATCTATATGGATTTTTACATAGATTTGAAATTAAAATCAAATAGGTTTCCGAATTTTTTTAAATGGCTTAATAGCCCTTAAGAATCTTAAAGAAAAATAAATGCATGAGAGGGCAAAGTGGTCTTTTAGCAAATCTCTAAACCACTAAATGGCTTAAGAGACCAAATAGTTTCGGTCCCTTCATTTCTCCCGCATGACTTCATTCGGCCGAACGCAAGAAGAGGTGCAGAAGGGAGTGGGAGGCTACGGGCAGGGCTTCCGATGGCAGTGGTAGGGCGGTGTCCGGCGGAGCTTATTTGGATAAATCAAAGAGGGAGGTCAAGGAAAGTGTAAGGTATGTTCATAAACCTATAAATCTTCATTTCCCCTTAAATTTTAGGAGAAGAAAATTTTAGGGTTTCTCCAAAACTTAATATTTTTCAAAAGGAATGTTATGGAAGATTTAAAAACATTTTCTAATTATAAAATTTGTATTTTCCTCAATAAATCTTCAAGTTTCAAAATTTAAGGTTTTTGCCAAATGTTAATTTCTATGGAAAGTTCTTAACATGTACTATCCCAAATGATTGTATGGGGGTTTTTAATGATAGACATTAGGATTTTTCATGAAAATTTTATTTAAAAAAAATCCAAAGATAAAAATTATTTTAAATTAATTTTAGGTTAAGGTAAGGGGTTAATTTGGATAAAATATGGATATAGACCAAAATATGAATTTTTAAAATTTAGATATATTTAAATCTGAAAAATATTAACATTAAAATTACCAATTTAATAGAAATAGAATTTTGGCAAGTGTTTGGATAATAACAAAAATATTTACAAGATTTGTGTTAAAATTGGAATGGGAGGGAGAGAAAGAAAGAAGAAAAATAATTTATAATTAACATTTACAATATTAGAATAATAATATTAGAATAATAATATTTTATGTAATGATTTTAATTTTTACATAATATTGTATAAGAGTTGAGCTGGTGACAGAATAGTTATAGAATGTTTGCATGTGCATGCTGAATTGATGGAGTTCACCCCCTCATGGTATTAACTGGGGACATTGTAATCGTACACATAAAAAGGTAAAGGAAATGGAAAATGAAATGGAAAATGAGTACCTTCATTGGTACAAAATTTAGACAGTGTCTCCTGTGACGATTGTACTATATATGAAAATGAAAAATATATTAATATAGATATGACGAGCGTAAATTGAATATGATATGACATATATTTATGATTTTTTTGTATAACATTATATATTCAAAGTCTGGAATGAAATAAATGATATGCTTACATGAACTAAAATTTAAGATATGGAATAAAAAAAATGTCATCAAGCATATTCCTTCTATTGTATTGAGTTACTATAGTTTAGAGGTATGTGTTACTCGCTAAGCTTTGACTTATTGTTGTTGCTCTAACTTTTATTTCAGGTAAGTTTAAAATAATTCAATGAGTGAAGAAACGAAAATATTTACCTTAGACGTGAGACACCAGAAGTAAGAAATTTAAGTTATTTTTTTATATCAGTTCATATTTTTTATGTTTAGTGGCTCTTTCAATGATTTGGAAATAGATTTAGATTATGATTATATCATCTGACCACCTATTCCAATCTCGTTAATTCGAAACCCTGGGCCAGATAGTGACATAAATAATAACTATTAATTTAAGATACATAAAGCCATACAAGAAACCAAATTATAATAAATCTAACAAAAATAATAACTTAAATAATAACAACAAAAGAAGAGAAGAAGAAGAAAGTGAAAGGAGGATAGAGGAAGAAATAATTGATGAGTAAGCCATATGCTTTAAGGAAATAGCCGCTCCCAAAATGAATTATGTCTCACACTTGATCAAGGATTAGAATTCCAAAAGAAAAAGAATAATTTGCCCATTCAAATTAAATTTTAATATCAAGTCGTAGCACATGCTCAATAACTACCTCCCATAGTTTTAATATATGACACATTATCTTGATTCTTCTATAATTTGCACACTCTTGTGCATCACATTTATTCTTAAAAATAGGAATCATCATACTACTCCAATCATCTGACATCTTATTAGTCTTCAAAATAACATTAAGAAGTTTCATAAGCCAATAATTCCTTCATCTCATAAGCATTCCACACCTCTACAACAACAACAACATCAAGACTTTATCCCACTACATGGGATCGGCTACATAAATCCTTTTTCTTCATTCCACACTTCTCCATAAGCATTCCACACCTCTATTGGAATATAATTAGGTCAAACTATTTCACTCAGGAAAAACACTGTGTAAGCATAAATCCTGCTTTGCATCCATAGGATTCCATTCTCCTTGAGACAGATTATAATTAACCAGATTTTTCCTGAGAATAGCATCAAGATTTATTTAGATTAGGATCCTTATGAGGGCATGCCCTCATAGATAATTATACTTCTTACTGCGCAAGAGAGAACTCTCGATTAAGGATGAACAATTTTAGGTGTTTTAGTCTTAGTTGTGCGGGAAATGGAGGTTAACCCGATCAAGATCCTATATTTCCATCATCTCAAGTATACCATAGGTTTCAATTTATTAACACTAACGATCGTTGATCTTAGTATCCTAGAATCTGATTAGCACTCATGAGTTGCCACCTCTTAGGGATCTCGTGTAAATCAAAGTGATTTATTGTGAATTTTAGTATTATGGTGATTTAGTTTGAGTTAGGGCTTATGGCTATACTTGAGAGTTGCCCGTATATTTGGATTTGAGTTGGGGCTTACAGCTTTCAATGAAACTAACCCATACAATGGTTTTATGGCTTCACTTTAAAGTTGCCTATAGATTAGAAAAGTTCGGTCATATTGCTTTCATTGAAAGTAGCATGATTTGTTTGGACAAAAAATTAATCTTACTGATACTATTAGAAGTAGCCTGATTTATTTGGGAGGTTGGATCTTACTTCTTTTATTGAAAGTAGCCCAAAGGTTTGGAAGGTAGGGTCTTACTGCTTTCATTAAAAATAGCCAGGTTATTTAAGAAGTGGGACTTACTATTTTCATTAAAAGTAGCTCGTGTGTTTGGTAGTGGGTCGTACTGCTTTTATTGAAAGTATCCTGGGGTTTCAATTTAAGACAAGTCTTACGACTCTGTTTACGAGTTGCTTGGTTGTTTGGCTAAAAGTTGCAAGAGCAGGAGTATACAGCTGCAAGGTTTGTTAGAAGCTAGAACTTGGAGAGCTTAGGTTTGTTAGGAGTTTTCGACTTTTCTTTGTTTTGAGTTTTAGTGTTTTTGTTTTTGGAGTTTAGACCTTACTTGATAGGTGTTGTACTTAGGTTTGTGTAGTGTAAACATTATTCTATATTTTTTGAATGCATTTTATTAAATTTCAAAATAATTTGCAATAATTAATTAGGTTATTAATAAAAAAAAACAAGTTTAAATTTTAATTTTAATTAATTAACTACTCAGCTCGTCGACCCCACATAGTAAGATAAAGGCTTGTTGTTGTTGTTGCTGCTCAGCTCGTCGATTAAAGTATATTTAAAAGTTATTTAATTATTAATTAAATATAAAATTAGTTGCTCAATTAATTTATTTAATTTAAAAGAATTAAATTTAATTAACTATTTATTAATTAAAAGTTTTAATTTTTTTTAGTATTTTAGATTACTTAAAGTAGCTTGACCCTTAGGTTTATGAGCATATAGAGCTTTTATAAGTTGAACCTATATTTTAATTTTCTTTTTAGGCATCGATCAACAATTAGGTTTGTCAGCACGAAATATTTGACCATCATGGGTAAAACATATCATTAATAAGCATTTCATATATAATCACCTTCTACGTTGCAAAAGCATATATATGACAGTTGCAACCTACTTAGCTGTAATATAAAAAATTTGTCGCCTGATTTACGTTAGATAGTAAATGCCTCATGCTTTGCAGGAAGATAGTCCCCTGAACTTCTCACGCGATTTGCTCCAAAAGAAATTAACGAATAAAACATATGACACACGAGTAGTCGCTAATATTCACTATTGAATGTGATTACTCAGTTAGAATGGCAAAAAAAATTCGTTCAATAGGCGTATACACGTCGCATGCGACCGCTCGAGTCGCCTGTTTTGCAGTTCCGCTGAACCGCGTGACCCTGCTCGCCTTCTTAAATGAACTAGTCCGGTCCGGTTGAACCGGATCAACCGGTTCTTACAAAAAAGAAGGCATGAACCTCTCTCACAAGCTTAGGGTCCTTAATTTTTCGAGGTAGATTGAATTTTAAATTAACCAGATTTTTCTTAAGTGTAGTGTCAAGGTTTATTTAAATCTGAGTCATACATCCTATGTGCGCCAGCCCTCAGTTAATTACCCCCTCTAACGCATAGAAAGGCACTCTCAATTAAGGATAAAATTATAATTAGTTTATGAATGAAGTACATATGTGTGTGCTACAATATGTGAGGGGATGAAAGTAGACCCGATCAAGATCACATAGTTCTATCATCCCGAGAAAACCTTAGGGTTCAGTCTACCAGCTAGCGGCCATTGATCGTAATATCTAAGAAATCTATTAGCAGCCATGAGTTGACTTTCTCAGGAATCCCGAGTAAACTAAAGTTGATATATATTCGTCATTTAGTTTGGGTAGGAACTTATGGCTCCATTTAGAAGTTGTTCATAGTTTAAATTTGAATTAGGTCTTATGGCCCCGTTTAGGAATAGCCCGTAATTTAGATTTGGGTTGGGGCTTACGGCTATCATTTAAAAGTAAATCGTGTGATTGGATTTGAGTGGGGACTTATGGCTTTCATTTGAAATCAGCATTAATGGCAGGTCTTACAACTTAGCCCTATAGGCTAAGATGCTCATATTATGGGGATTACAACCTAGCCTTATAGACTAGGATGCCCGATAGAGGTGTCTAGGGTTATATTATTACCTGGACATTTTCTCTTAAAGATCAATTTTACGACTTCCATTGAAAGTGGCCGGTAAAATTTCAGGTCTATATTGTTTCATTCAGTAGATATATTTAATAAAATGGCTACCCATAGAATTTACTGCTTCTATTAGAAGTGGCTTATGGCTAGATTAATAGAGATGTAGCTTTACCCAATTCTCTACCTTGATACCATTTTTAGACTTTTAGGTCTCATAGCAGTAGTAGCTTTCTTACTTGCAGTAGTTGTTTTACTTACTAGCTTTACTTTGTTAGAACTAGGCGCTAACTTTTGTTTATATATTTGCAGGTAGCTTGGAGAGTTGTTGTGAGTTGGAGAGAGTGTTTTTGTTTGGAGAGTTGTGGTTTTGTTTTGTTAAGAGCTGGTTTTGGTGTTGTGCTGTTTAATAGCTTGTAATTAGGTTGGATAGTGGAAGCATTTATTTCATGTATTTTCTTTTATTTTATTTTAATTGCATTAATTAAGTAGAATAATTAATTAAATTTTAAATTTAATTGCAGTCAAAATTAATTGCTCAACTCTCCAATTAAAAATGTATTTTAAAATTATTCAATTATTTACATTATTAATTAAGATTTAAAGCTCCCACCATGTGAGATCCCAAACCTACCTCCACTATCAAATATTTCTAAATCACCCATGGCAGAAAAGGTGGACGGAATCCTAAGTGATAATATCATATCCAAAAGGGAAGGTGGACGAAGGAGATACTTGATTAGGTGGAAAGGAAAGCCCGAGTCTGAGGATACTTGGTTAGACCGCGAGGAGTTGCAGCAGATTGACCCAGATGCACTAGAAATCTACAAAAGCACCAGAGACACTTACTCGACAGAGTCGAGCATTCTCCCACCCCAGGAGAATGATGGGGATATCGGATCATGAAAGGTTTATCAGAGACGTGGTCACCGATCCATGGACACGATTGAGTTATTATATTTTTGATATGTTTATGTATTTTCTTATTTATGATGTTGTATTGTATTTTGTTTTAGTTAGTTTCCCGTTGTACCCTTTTATTAAGGGATGTCATATGTAAGCGCTGAGGGCATTGTCGTCTTTCTCATTTTTAAGTCTAATGTACGAGGTTATTTATAACCCCTATGTTTCTCTTTGAAAGTTAATTAATGATTGATGAAAATACTTCTTCCCCTTTGCATGAGTTCTTGGGAGAGCTTGAGAGATCGGAGAGATCCCTAGGAGAGGGAGAATTACGCATCACCCACCAACCTAGACGAGTCGGGTTCGTGGTTCTATTTTTGTATCTCTTCCTTTCTCCCTCCACCACCGCCGACCACTTCATACCCACGATTTGTCCCTACCAAAGCCCCTCCACCACCATCACATAAGTTCTTCCACATTGGTTGAGTCCAACCCTCTCCACTCCTTGCTCACCCGACTCCTTTTCCCCCACAACCCCCACCCACGATTTGCACCCAAACAGCTGGCCCTAGCCCCCTTAGCCACCAGCTCCATCACTTCCACTTCATCCTTGGGTTTCCTAATTTGGTTGGATTTAATTTGGGATCAATTTTGAAATTCAAATCAACTAAAGTTGAAATTCAAAATTCTTTCCTAATTTATCTCATCTATTTTAAGAAAGTTATTAATTTAAGTCTATTTCAAATTCAAATTCAAATTGGATTTGATTAATTCCTTTCCTAATTCCTAAACCCATATTAAGAAGCCTCAATCTCTACCATTAAATGCTCCCCCTTAGCCATTAATGCCGCTGGCCCCTATAGAGGAAATTTAGGATTTATTTCCTAAACCCCCTCTAAACCCTCTTGGAAATAACTCTAAATTTCATCTCCACCTCCTTAGCTGAAATCCCCTAAACCCTCCTATTTAATTTGTTTCCAAAAGAACTCTCCCCTTTTTTGGAATTAAATTAAACCCATCCCACCCTTGCCCCCCCCCCTCACATCCCCTTTTGGAGTTGTTCAAATTTCAACTCCCTTCCTAGAAAAAATCTGAAATTAATTTCAAGTTTTAAACTCTTCCCTCTCCCAAGTTTGAGACAAACTCCTTGGTCTTCCTTTCCCATTGGCCGGCCTCCTTCCATCACCTCCACTTCTAAAGAAACTTCTTCCTCGTCGACAGAGTTCAAGATTACTAGTAATCTTTGGAGGAATTCATCATCTTGCATTCATGAATGGCCGATCTCGATACTGACTACGGACTTGCTTACAACAAACACGGTTTCGTGCACATTCTCCATTCAACCTTCTCCAACATCAACCCGAGGATCGATCACATGGTTGAGGCATCTTGGACACCTTGGTTGAAGCTATTGAAGAACAACTTGAGATCGTCGAGTGGAGGATTGCCACCGATCCTTGACGGAGGTTTTCTACTCTTCCTTTTCTCATATTTCTTAAGTCTAACCTTTTTCTTGTGATTAGATTGTAATCACGAAGGACGCGTTCGCCTGACTCTGCTAAGTTAGTAAACGTAGGAATTTGAGTGCATTCATTTGTTTACTAATCTTATTGTTAGACTAGGGATTTTGTTGAAAACTACTTCTTTGGCATGATGTTATTTTCATAAGTTATTTTGAAGATTCAAAATCGTTTGATGTGCAACTTAGCCTAAACGACAGTGACCTCTCTTACGTTTTGATTCGTCGTTTTATTTGCTAATAGATTTCTTTGTTATTTCTCTAATCATGAAGTTGTGCAAACTCTTAATAAAATCATTCAATCAACGTAGTCCTACATCACGTGGGCTTCTCTTTCGTGCCAGCGAATTCCTTTTTCACTCGATTTAGGAGGTTTTGGTTTACAAATAAAATGAACTATAGCGAGGATTTCTTAATACATTATGATTTAACTTTACACTCTCTCCAACCAAACACCAAAAAATAAAAAAGTAATGTATTTCTTTTACACAACATTTCTTTTTCCTCCAACCAAACAACCCCATAAAGGGAAGCCAAGAAGCAGAAAAGGCTGAATTATGAGATTTGAGGATTTAGATGAGACGGGGTAGAATGAAAAGAGGAACGCTTTATCTACAGTCTATTTTACCTCCTTAAAATTTTTATGGATACACAAACTCTTCATTAAAGTCAAGTGAGCTTCTCAGAACTCACAGCGACCTCTCCCGATATATTTCAAGTATCACTTTATCACGGATCAGAATCCCGTAAGCTGAAGAATAAGAATGATGTAGGATCGATTGAGGAGGCACAAGCAAACAGTTTAGCAATGGAACAGTAAGAACTTGCAACTTGCACAGTTCACTGGTTTTGAGTATATTTCAGCAAAAACTAAGAACACCTTGTAACATCCTTCTACTAAAGAGTAAAGCAAAAGCTAAAAACGGTTAAGCAACTAAAAATGAGCAAATAAAAAGCTATGGCTAAAAACAGCAACGTAAGTGGTAAGAGTTTCTCCTCTAACTAACTAAAGCAGGTCAGGTAAGGTGTTCCGCAGCCCACTGGAACAGCCTCAATAATGCTCCGCATCATTCGCCCTGAGTAGAAGAAAGGTTGATTCCACCTGAATCAACGGCAGTGTCGTCCTCGTCCGGTAGTGGATAGGTGTAGATGTCTGCCACATTGAAAGTATGCGAAGTAGTGAATTCTGATGGCAAATCGATCACATAAGCATTGTCGTTTATCCGGTGTTTGACCGTAAATGGACCAAACTTGCGGCGGCCAAGTTTCGAATACGTCCCAGGAGGAAGGCGTTCCTTTCTCAATCTCACCAACACTTGATCTCCGGGATTGTAAACTTTCTTCCGGCGATGCAAATCAGCGCTCCTCTTGTAGTGCAAATTGGATTCTTGAAGCTTTGCACGGACTTTCGCCAGCATCTCAGTGAATTGATCCGCCAGTGTCGCAGCAGCCTTGTTGTTACACTTAGGAATCACTGCAATATCAACAACAGTGTTGGGAGGTTTAGTATAAACAATAGTAAATGGACATCTACCGGTGGATCGGTTCGGCATGGAGTTGAAGGCGAACTCGGCATGTCCTAGAACGTCATCCCAAAGCTTAGGACTGTCTTGTACTAGGCAACGGAGAAGATTACCCAATGTCCGGTTCACCACCTCTGTTTGGCCGTCGGTTTGAGGATGATAAGAGGAGCTTAGCTGTATATTGGTGTTCATCCGTCTCCAAAGTTCCTGCCATAAGTGGCTTATGAACTTAACATCGCGGTCGGACGTTAGGGATCGGGGGACTCCATGTAACCTCACGATTTCCCGAAAGAATAATTTGGCAATATTGAGAGCGTCGAAAGTTTTCTTACACGGCACGAAGTGTGCCATCTTGGAAAAACGATCGACTACGACCATGATGGAGTCATTACCGCGACGTGTGCGGGGTAATCCCAGAACGAAATCCACGCTGAGATCCTCCCAAATTGAGTCAGGTACGGGCAAAGGCATGTAGAGACCGGTGTTCTGACCGCCTCCCTTATAATTCTGACAAATCGAACATCGTTCCACAAAATGAGCTACGTCACGACGTAGATGAGGCCAAAAGAACTTGGCCTGGAGTTGTCCAACCGTGCTGTCACTCCCCGCGTGTGCTCCCAAGCTACCGCCATGCACTTCCTTGATGATTTGTTGTCTCCAAGACGAATTAGGGACACACAGGAGGTTTCCCTTAAATAAGAATCCATGGCGAATGGAATAATCTGTAATCGGCTCAGATCTTAGACACTTCTGCCAAACTTCCCCAAAGTCTACATCTTCCGGGTACAGATCCTGCAATGATTCTAACCCCAAGAACTCGGTCTACAGCTGCGTAACCAAAGCCGCCCACCGACTCAAGGCATCAGCCACCCGATTTTGCGCACCACTTTTATGCTTCAACACAAAGGTAAATTTTTGCAGGAACATTAACCATCTAGCATGCATCCGATTAATGTCCTTCTGTGTGTTGATGTATTGGAGAGCCTTGTGATCGCTACACAGAACAAAATCTTGTTGAAGTAGATATGGCTCCCACTGTTTCAAGGCCCGTACAGCTGCATATAATTCTTGCTGATATACTGTCCATTTTTGCCTGGTGGTACTTAGTTTTTCACTAAAAAATTCAATAGGTTTATTATCCTGCGACAGCACAGCCCCAATGCCAACTGCAGATGCATCTGTCTCAACAGAAAATGGCTTGCTGAAATCTGGCAAAGCCAGTACGGGAGCGGTGGTAAGGGCCATCTTAATCTGCTCAAAACTGGATTGTTGTTCGGGACCCCAAAAGAATGTTTTAGACTTGAGAATATCTGTGATGGGTGCAGTAATAATACTAAAACCTTTGATAAATCTTCTATAAAAATTTGCTAAGCCATGAAAACTTCTAATTTCTGTGAGGGTCTTCGGAACTGGCCAATCACGTATAGCCTTGATCTTGCGGGGGTCGGTATTCATGCCTTCTGCGGTGATAATGAAGCCCAAAAAGGATACTGATGATGCAGCAAATTCACACTTTGTCATGTTCAGGAAAAGCTTATTACTCCTCAGATTCTCTAGAACACCTTCTAAATGAATCAAATGCTCATCTAATGTGTTGCTATAGACTAAAATGTCATCAAAATATGCAACGCAGCAATGATTGAGGAACGGTCTCAATACCTCATTCATTAATCTCATGAAGGTGGAGGGGGCGTTACAAAGGCCGAACGGCATTACTCTCCACTCATACAGCCCTTCTCGCGTCTTAAACGCAGTCTTCCACTCGTCGCCGGGCCGGATTCTAATTTGATGATATCCACTCCGCAAGTCAAGCTTCGAAAATATTTTTGATCCAGCCAATTTCTCCATCATTTCTTCCATCCGCGGCATTGGAAATCTAAATTTTACTGTAATTTTATTGATTGCCCTTCTGTCGACGCACATCCTCCACGTGCCATCCTTCTTCGGAACCAATAGAGCCGGTACGGCGCATGGACTCAAACTGTGTTGAATCAATTGTTTATCCAGCAGCTCATCAACAATCTGTTGCAATATTGCGTTTTCGTTAGGACCCAACCGGTAGTGTGGTTGATTCGGTAATGAAGCACCCGGTACCAGATCAATTTGATGTTGAATTTCTCTCATAGGTGGTAGCTCGGCTGGTACTTTATCAGTGCAGATATCCGAAAATCGCTTCAGCAGATCAGCTATAGCAGTTGGCATTTCCTTCCCAACAGTGATCGGAGAGATCTCTTTTACTATTAAAGCCATCAAACTAGTGGATTCTCTCCATGCATTCAACAATGCATTAGCAGATACAGCAAACAGAGCATTACCTTTTTTTGGAGATTCAATTGATGAACTGTAGTTGTGTGGAACCAAACGCAGTCGCCGACCCTTCCAATTGTTGACGAATATTTTCGCACCGACTCGACCCCGATCGAGCCCGACTAGGCTCGATCGCGCTCGATCGACTCGATCGATCGACGTCGAGACAAAATCGACTCAAATTAGACTCCAATTTAATTAAATTAAATCAATTTAATTAAATTAAAATTTATCGTATTCTTATGCCGTGCTCGATTATAAAATATGCAATCCGTTTGAGGATACAAAAATTCTCCAACACCAATCAAATGAATATGTGTTGGCTCTACAGTCATAGGTAGCTCCTACATCGTACTGCCACGGTCTCCCCAAAATAATGTGACATACGTCCATGTCTAGGACATCACATAAAACTTCACTAACATAGTGTTTCCCGATAGAGAACGTCACTTTACATAGCTCCGTTACTGTCATTTCAACGCCCTTCTTGACCCAGCTGATTTTGTATGGGTTAGAGTTCTTCGTGGTTTTTAGCTTCAGAGCCTGTACCATGGATCGCGACACAACGTTCTCCGTGCAGCCACTGTCCACCAGTAAATCACACACCTTTCCCCTGCTTCAAAATCTGAGTCAGACGATTCCTCCAACTGATTTTCCCGTGGACGAAGACGCTCTGGTCCCGCCCCTCGCCGCACTACCGGAGCATTCCGGTTGGGAACAATCCGATCTAAGCGGATGGTAATTTCCCTCAGCTCTCGGCGTATTTCTTCGTGGATCCGATGCACGTCATTCTCCAGCTCTTCTGTGCGACGCCCCAGTACTTCGTGCGCTGCCCACAGAGCCTCTAGGCTGTTGTAATCGTTGGGTGCCACCCGCCTGCTGCTTTCGACCATCAAGCTCTGATACCAAATACTGATGTAGGATCGATTGAGGAGGCACAAGCAAACAGTTTAGCAATGGAACAGTAAGAACTTGCAACTTGCACAGTTCACTGGTTTTGAGTATATTTCAGCAAAAACTAAGAACACCTTGTAACATCCTTCTACTAAAGAGTAAAGCAAAAGCTAAAAACGGTTAAGCAACTAAAAAGGAGCAAATAAAAAGCTATGGCTAAAAACAACAACGTAAGTGGTAAGAGTTTCTCCTCTAACTAACTAAAGCAGGTCAGGTAAGGTGTTCTGCAGCCCACTGGAACAGCCTCAATAATGCTCCGCATCAAAGAAGAAGAATGATTTACATGTATAAAGGATTTTTTTTATTGGCCATAGATTCATTTTTCTTTCCTTTATAACTCAACAGATCTATTTGTAGGCCTAATGAAACATCAAATAGGCTATGTAACACTGCCCATGAACAAGCCACCAACGAAGAAACCAAAAGGACCACAAGAACCACAATCATAGCAGAGCATCAAACCTGCAAGCTAAGAACTCAATAGGAGCTACTACGGAAGAGCAGAATAACCGCCTAAGAAATAATAAAATAGCCACAAACCAAAGACTCCCACTCAAAAGAAAAAAAAATAAAAATAAAACAATTGTAAATAAAAAATAAGCTCCGATATAATCATGGAACCATACTAAACGAAAGGATTGGATAACAAAAACCTAATGAATAAAATAACATTATAAGCATGTAAATATAGACTCAAGTTAACCCAACTAATTGATCACACTCAAAATTAAAAAAAAAAAAAAATTCAAAAATAGGAATTCAATATGACCGTTATTATGTAAACATTTTATATTTTCAATGAGCAGCCTTTGAGATTAATAATGTCATTCTTACTATCATTTCAATAGGATTATTTTTTACTGTATCTTTCCTATTTTTTACAACAATCCATCTTTGCAATAGTATTTCTACCATGCTAAACTTATCTATCAACAAATTTTTACCACACCATACTTAGTTCTATGCTCCGTTCTAATTGCAATGAAATATCTGAGTTGAAAGTTAACTAGAACATAATTCGGACAAAAAGATGAGAACAATGCCAAATTCTATGTAATTGTGAGGAAATGGATTAAATTTCAAAATAACCTCCCGACTATTCATATATGATCATTTTAGTCCAAGAGTATAATGTTACTTTGAATTAGTATCTCAACTATACAAAATTGATCCAAAATAGTCCCTTTGAGACTAAATTGGGTTAAATTTCGTAAAATCGGAGGGCTAAATTGGGATCAATTTGATGTCATAATTACTGAGGGACTAATTTGGATCAATTTTATATAGTAGAGGAACAAAATTGGGGCAATGTGATATTTTTAGACTAAATTGGCCATACATGAATAGTCCGGGGACTATTTTGAAAATTTTCTAGATTTTTATGCTAAAAAAGAAGGTTTTGGACATTGGATGTCATAAGCATGTCAAATAAACAGAATAGATATGCCTATACATTTCCATAATAGCAGGGTATCCTTAAACATACATTCATCTTTTGCATCCATGTATATATGAACATTTTCAAACTTTATTTAACTAGAATAATTTATTGATAAGCGGACAGAATATCAATTAGATGAAATATCAGTTCTAGCAGCTTTGCTTCTTCCCACTTGCATTGAGACTCCGAAACATATTTATAAAGGAATAGTTTCGGGGACAATCTTATAACACAAAACTACAATAAATCAAATATGATAAAATGGAACCTAAAAATTAACAATCTGTATGGTTAATGCAAGAAGAAAGAATGATTGAGCATAAAGATAGTCAAACAAACTGTCTACCTGCCTCGAAGGCATAATCACTTGTCATATGATCCTTAACAACAGCAACAGTTAAGCCAGCATTTGTTGTTGCATTTCCACAAACATATATGCCTCGTGGAGAAACTGCTGCTGCTGCTTGTAGAAGTTGGCTCTTACCCAGTCCAGGATCACCTAACAAAGCATTCGCAGGGCTTGAAATTCCATCATTGTTGAATTATTTGCAATGACAACGGGTAAATTCATATGAAGTTAAAAAATAATTTTAAATCATGGGTACCAACTACAATGACATGAATATCCCCTCGAACTGGGACCTTGTTCTCATCCATTGAGTACTTCTGCACCCCTCCAAATAATGCAAGTGTGATCCCAGCTGTAGACCGAAAGAATAAAAATGAACATGTTCTAATTAGATGAACGTAATGAAACTTATGTGGAGTACTTTCTATTAATGATAAAAATAAAAAATGAAGTGAGGCATATCTTCAAAATTGTAAAATTTGATCTTGAAGCCAACTACTTTTGAAAATGAACAGATTCAAGCAATGTATTACTGACCAGAATCCAAATTGAGTTCAATCTGTAAAGTGTAGTATACTGGCCACTGATATTACAGAAAAGTGTAGCTCCCTCTCTCCTCACACATCTCAATCACTCCAAATATATCTCTGTCCTCCTATCCCTCCCTCTCCTTTTGACTCTCTATCTCTACAATTTGGCTCTTATCCTCCTATCTAGCTCTAACAAACACTGTCTTTACAAAAAAATCCCTCATCTCATCTATCACTATAATTATTTCTCTACTTCCATTTTCTATCTCCTATCGCAAATCCTCAGCCCAACTCTCTCTTTCTCTATCTTTAAACCCCTTAGTCAATGCCAATTCTCACTTCAAATTGTTTTTGCTCTAACTTCTCTCCTGCCACACATAGAAAAGATTTGAAATGGACTAAATATACTATGGTCTTTAGAAAACACATTTGATGAGAACATCCAACCATGGAGAGTTCACCAAAGACAGGGCCGATGATCTATGGGCACGATTGCACCGCTTTATTTTTGAGTTATTATTTGTATTAGAACTATTATTATATTTGTATTGAGGTTATCTACATATTTTTCATTTGTACCCTCACTTGAGGGAGTAGTCCTATGTAAGCCCTAAGGGCATGTTGGTCTTTTTGTTTTATGATAAGAAATACTTGAGTTCGCAAGTAACCCTAAGGGAAATACTTGAGTTCACAAATAAACCTAGCAATAATTGGTAAAAACAATGATAAATAAGCTGATTTTAGAGAAGAAAGCAAAAACGACGCAGGAATTTCAGAATATTGGAGAGAAGCATAAGGAAAACTTCTTCTATTCAATCCACGAACAAGAAAAGCAATACAAGATACAAGTTTCTATAATTTGAGAGGAAGAAACAACTCTCCAATTCTGTAGCAAAGCCTAGAGCCCAAAAACACAAACTATAAATCTCAAATCAGATTTCAAATTCAAGATGAAACCTTAATTCTAGCATTATCAACTAATTAAAGCCAAAGGAGAAATACAAAATCCTTAAATAGCCCCTAATTCAAAATTTCCTCCTAAACACCCATTTAATTAATTGCTTGGGCCAACTAGGGCATCCATCCCTCCCCCTTGGTTACGCCCCATTGTTTGGGCCGCCAGCTGTAGAAGTGAACAGGTCTAGGTTGGACCGATTCAGCCGGCCCAAGAAGGGCGGCCTAACATTATTCCGCTCCCAAAGACTCACCTTGTCATTAAAGTGAAAAGAAGGAAACTAGAACCTCACTCTCTCATATGGCTCCCAAGAGGCATCGAAATTGGGAAGGTCCTTCATCTAATCATCACTTCTTTGTTTCCCTTTTTGTCAAATCGGACTCTCCCCAGCTTCGGTGGTTCTAAGACCACTTCCAAGTCCTCTGTCAGTGTGATTAGCAACGCTACACAAACTGCATGCTCCCCTAGAGCTCTTCTCAACTGTGATACATGGAAAACAGAGTGTATCGTGGCGGATGGGGTAACTTCAAACGATATGCCACTGCTTCAATCTTGTCCAAAATCTCATAGGGGATAAAGTACCTCGAAGCCAATTTCTCGTTTCTCCTGTTAGCGATTGATCTCTTCCTGTAGGACCTTCGTTTCAAGAATACTTTCTCCCCAACCTCAAATTGTATGTCCCTCCTATGTCGATCTGTCTGCTTCTTCATAATTTGATGTGCCCTAGACAAATGATTCTTCAATTTCTCCAACACCTTGTCCCTTTCCTCTAAGAACTGCTCAACTGAATAAACCGATGTGATCCATCTCCCAAAATGCACCAAGTGTGGGGAGTCTCTTCCATACAATATTTTAAAAGAAGTCATCTGAGATGAAGAATGATATGAAGTATTGTGCCAATACTCGGTCCATGCTAACCATTTAGCCCACATCCATGGCTTTGCAAACACAAAACACCTCCAATAAGTCTCAAAGCTTCAGTTCAGCACCTCTGTTTGACCTTCTGTCTGCGAATGATAGGCATACTTCTCTTAAGAATAGTGCCCTGCAACCTGAACAGCTCCCTCCAAAATTGATTGAGAAAAACTTTGTCTCGATCAGACATAATCAACTCAGGATGTAAAACCCGCAAAAAGCCTTTTCAGACTTCGCACGCTTTTCAAAGCGCCGCGACGTATTTTAAGTGAAAAATTCGAAGTTGTCGGATTTCGACGCAAATAATTTTATAAAATAGAGCGCGAAATTTCGATCGATTTGGTATAAAGGACTTATACGTAATCTACAGGAATCCCATGTAGTCGAACCACCTCCCTGATGAATGTTGATGCTAGTGTCACTGCGGTGCAGGGATGTCATAAGAGGGTGAAATGTGCATATTTACTAAGTTTATCAACCATCACCATGATGACTGTGAATCTTTCTGCTAGTGGTAAGTCGTCTATAAAATTCATTGACACTTCCTCCCACACTACGTTTGGAAGTGCCAAGGGTTATAGTAGTCCTCCTGGAGCCATTGTCATATATTTATTTCTCTGGCACACTTCGCACCTTACTACCATCTCCTCAACATCTTTATACATCCCCTTCCAGTAAAACTCAGATGCCAGCCTTCTATAGGTCTTATGTACTCCTAAATGACCTCTCACTGCACTGTCTTGGAACTCCTGTAATTTGAGGAATATGTATGGAAGTTTGAGGCATCACAAACCTCCCTTGATACAACAACCTCTCCCCCTCCATATAGTAACCAGAATGGCTACTATTATCTCTCATCAAATCCTCCATGATCTTTCTCAACTCTTTATTCTGCATGCTTTTTTCCTTGATAGCCCCCCATTCTACCATCAACGGCAACGAAAAAAATAGCTCCTGAAGTTCCCCCACACATTTGGATAAGGCATCAATTCTCAAAATCATAGCCCAACAGTTTGAACAACCATCTCTGATGGCGCCGTAGGTGCGCCGCGCCGCGCCGTGCGCCATGGCGCGCACTATTTTGCACCTTACCTCAATTTTTTTTTTGATCGGCCGCCACTCCTTCATGGGACACTACATGTCCCAAATACTCCACACTAGACTGGCCGAAGCTGCACTTCTTTAGGTTAGCCATCAGCTAATACTCTTGTAAAACTTTCAGAACTACCTTCAAATGCTCCTCCATTTTGCTGTACACCAGAATGTCAACAAAAAATACCAGAACAAACTTCCTAAGGTACGGCCGAAATACCCTATTCCTCAAAGACTGGAAAGTAGCAAGGGAGTTAGTGATCCCAAATGGCATCACCAAAAACTCGTAGTGCCCTTCGTGCGTCCTGAAGGCCGTCTTCTAAATATCCTCCCCCTTCATCCTGATTTGATGGTAGCCCGACTTCAAGTTTATCTTAAAAAACACTACTGCTCCATATAGCTCATCTAATAGTTCGTCGATCACTGGGATGGGGAATTTATCTGGCACAGGCTTTTTATTCAACGCCCTATAATCCACACAAAACCTCCAGCATAAGTTAGCTTGCTGCCCACCTTCCATAACTTGCCAAAATGCTGTCCAAATACATCTAGAATGTTCGTGTTGCTGTAGTCTCTTTATCAGCACCCAAAATGACCACACCGTAGCTTCGTATCCTCTTCCTTTGCATAAACTCTTCCCCTTTCTCTTTTACCTACTTACTCTCTTAATTTTGACATCATAAAGGTTGTGTAATTTGTCTCCGCATAACCAAACATCAAGAGTGTGAGTGAGTGGATCCTAATAATAACTAGTCTAAATGTTAAGTTAAGGATTTCCTTTGAAAATCCCTTCATGTTATGCTATGTTTGATTGGAACTGATTATTTATGATTCTAATTCTTATCGTGTAATTTGGCCTAAGCTTAAATCACATATTTCTTGTTTTCAAGATTTGTTTAAATAGCTAAAAGTAAACTTAATTATTTTTGCTCTAATTTAACAGCTTTTAATTTCAACATTGCAGAATTACCTATGCATTTAGTTCTACAACATTTTGATATCAGAGCATGGTTGCATTTAGATGCTATTACAAATTTTTTTTTATATTTTAGCATCTAAGTCGCATCCTGCATGCATTAAAATTTACTTGCCTAATAGCATATAAATTTATTTCATACTTGCATAGTTCTGAGTCACCCTTAGACTTAGGATGGACCCAGAACAAATTTACAGGACCATAGATCTGTTGGTAGGTCAAATCAACAATATCATCCAACAACTTAAGGAAAATCAATCTGACCTAGCTGAGCTCCGTTGTCAAATGACGAAATGATTTGACACACTAGAACAAATTAGGAATCACCCTACACCTTACATAATGTCTAGACCTTCGCTATATGGGGACGATACCTTACCGGATTAGAGACACCCGCGTGGCCCTTATCGTGCCCCTCAATACGGTCATGACTTTCATAATGACCCTAATATACCTCTGTTGAAGAACATCAATGTAGATGCCCAAACTTTGACGGTACCCTCGATCCCCAGCTCTTTCTGGACTGGATCAAGGACATGGATAATTTCTTTAAGTGGTACAACATCTCTAAAACTAGGAAGGTTAGATTCGTTGAAATGAAACTCACTGGTAGGGCGCATCAATTTTGGGCCAACACAGAAAGCCTTCAATGAAACGTGAGCTCAAAACAAAAGTATTTGCCTCATTCATATTTCGTCATCGAGCATCGTCATCGAGCAGAGCTCTGACATACAACCTTGGATAGGTCATACATCCTTGGTGAGTTCTCAACTTCATATACAATATCAATGGAGTTACATAAATACATATTCATGTGTATATTTATTCTCACTAGAACTTAAAATTAAAAAGTACATTGACATCATCAATACAAGTTACTATCATCAAGCAACAAGCAACTTCAAAACAGTCAAATATCCTTGGTAGATTTAAATGACTTCTTTTCTACTGCATTTCAATATATTTCCTATAACTTCTTTAAAGAAATATTAAAATTTGATCTTCATCAGGCCTCAACTCAATTGACGATGTTAGTATATCGCTAGAATGTTGACATTGTACACTACTTCGACCCCTTCCATAAGGGATATCTAATATCCGCACACTTCATTATGGATGCATATTGTCTTAGCAAAATGCCACTGGATACGCGCCATCATCGGCCCTTTGTCTAATGTTTACAGGCAGTCCATTACTTCATATCAGCCATCATCGGCTTCTCGCTCAAACTACTGATAACAACACACCCTCCAACTCTCTCCTTCAGCTCTCCACTCGTCTGTTGACTGCCGACGGACCTCAGCTCAAATAACATCAAAATTTTACTCCCGCAGTTGGATTTCTACCTGACGCTAAACTTCCTCCCGTTGCAGGACTTTCGACGGACTTCTACCCGACGTTAAGCTTCATCCCGTCGTTGGATTTTTGCTCGTTGTGGGACTTCATCAGCATTCTACCTGGTGCTGAATTTCCTCCCGACATTGGATTTCTACCTGTTGTGGGACATTCATCGGCATTCTACCCGACGCTGAACTTCCTCCCGTCACTGGACTTCTCTGCACATTGCAAGACTTTCGTCGGCATTATACCCAACGCTGAACTTTCTCCCGTCGCTGGACTTCTGCACCAAGGTTTAAAATTGCGTAAATAAGCCTCGAGGCGTTTTTCGTCCCTGAGGCGAGGCGTAAGCCTCGAGGCGGTGTGAGGCGTAAGCCTCACCGACGAAGAATTGCGTAAATGAGAATTTAAGGGTTTTAGCAAGTAAAAAATAGTAAGATTCTATCATACAATAAAAACATCTAAATGACAATTAAAATTAGGGAAAAGTAAGAAAATAAATGCAATAAAATCATGTACCAAAGTACAAAATCACAAAATATTAGTCTATCAAAACTCACAAAGTACAATTAAGAAAGAATATATATATAATCCAATCATGTCCCATCACTAAATGGGTCTTCAAGGGAATCTTCTCACCCCTTCCTCCTCTCCTATAGAGTCCAATGTCTTCCAATCAAAGCATGCACTCATGAACAAGTAGACTAAAACTAACAACTATTAGTAAAGATGATGAATAGAACAATATGCCGGACTGCCGGGGGTCCAAGGGAGTGCTGCCCCCTGGCGGGGTTCGGTCGCAGGGTCAAGGGGCAGCGCCCCTGTGGGGGTTTCCAGCGGCAGCGCCCCCGGAACAAAATTTTATTTTAAGAGTAATTTTGAAGTTCTATTTGTTTTTGAAGTTCGTAAGTTGTTTTTATGGGAAGATACCGAGTGGTACCGAGCATGTTCCTTAGCAGTACCGAGCATGTACCTAGCGGTACTGAGCAGTACCGAGCATGTACCTAGCAGTACCGAGCATGTACCTAGCAGTACCGAGCAAATACCTAGCTGTACAGAGCATATACTGAGCGGTACCGAGCATGTACCTAGTAGTACCGAGCAAATACCTAGCTATACTGAGCATATACTGAGCGGTACTGAGCATATACTGAGCGGTACAGTATATATTTGAGGCGTACGCCTCAGCCAGAATTGCGCAATTGCACCTCTGAGGCGCGCCTCAGTCCAAGTGAGGCGTACGCCTCTGCCAGGAGAGGAATTGCATAAGCCTCGAGGCGGTTTTGGGTCAAATTGCGCAGAGGCACGCCTCAAGACGCGCCTCTTATTACGCAATTTTAAACAGAGTTCTGCACGTTACAGGACTTTCGTTGGAATTCAACTCGACGCTAAAATTCCCCCAAGTGCAGGATCTCTCTCGAAGGAGCAGACTCCTACTCAGTGAGAGGCCCTAACCTAAACAGGACTAGGGGAATGCCTCAACTTGAAGGAGAAGGAAAAAAAATACGGTTGCAAAAATTCTAACTTCTACACAAGGAGATGGGCCATGAATTTGAATAGGGGCCGCCACCTATCAAAAACAGAGAAATTCCTCAACTGTAAGAAAGTTAGAATGCGAGAGGAGGAGAAAGAAAAGAAACGACTCCAAAAAATTAAACTTCTACACACGGAGAGGGACCCTGATTTGAATAGGAGATGCCACCAATTAAAAAACAGGAGAATACCTCAACTATAAGAAAGTTAAAAGGCAGGAGAAGAAAGAAAAGGAATGACTCCAAAAATTCTAACTTCTACACATGGAGAGAGGCACTGAATTTAAATAGGTGATGTACCTATCAAAAACAATGGAATGACTCAACTGTAAGAAAGTTAGAACGCAGGAGAATGAGAAGTAACAACTCCAAAAATTCAAACGTTTATACATGAAGAGGGGCCCTGAATTTGAGTAGGGGATGTCACCTATCAAGAACAGGAAAAAGTCTCAACTGTAAGAAAGCTAGAGCAAGAAAAAAGGAGAGTAGCAATTTTTCTCTTGCCTTAGGTGGCTATTTATAGGAGAAAGAGAAGGGAGGAATATACCCTAGGAATAAGAATATTTCAAAAAGAAGTCAGGAATATTCCTGGAATAAAAATATTTAAAGGAATATTCTATATTAAAAAATTGGAGGGGTCCATAAAAAAAATCAAATAAATAAATATATATATATATAAGGGGGCCCTTGAATTGAAAAAAAAAATAAAAAAAAAGGATTGAAAATTAAAAAATCGTCACTTCAAGGGGGCGCTTCACGCGCCCCTTCAGTCTGCGCGTCATCGAGGACACTCGCCACCGGCGGCAGCCGGCCAGTTCAACCGCCAAGTCGCGTTAAGGCTCCGATTTTGGGCCCGGACAGTCCAAATCAGACGTATTTGGGGTCCTCGGATACGTTTTTCGATATTGCGGACACAATTTTGAAACTTTCAAAGCTCAACGGGGCCTCTATGATCAAGTTTGAGCAAATTTATAATTTTTGAAACGCAACTTTTTACGATTCGGCCAATGTAAAACATCGACACATGTATTTTCGAACTGCTGCAGCTTCGACATCCGAAAATAAGGGCAATTGATATATCATCGAAAAATTATCTTGATCGGGCACTAATCTCGAGACAAAATCAAGTTGGAAACTTCTAAAATTCATTCAAAGACCATCTCAACTCTGATTTCAGCAAACTTATAGTCGAACTAAACGTCTTAGAAATACGAACCCAACAACACCAAAATTCGGCTCAATTGAACTCTAAGTGGTCCAAATCAAAGACCCGAGGCATATTTGGAAAGTTCAATCCATAATTTGGATTACCAAATAGTTTCCAAAAGTAGTGTGCTTGTAGTCAAATGGAGCGGCTCGACGAGACGAATCCAACAAACCCAAGATCGTTGAATTCAAATATCATTAGAGCCTTCAAATGTTTGATAAAGGGTCCACGATCAAGAGATTCAACACCGATCGTCCATTCAAACCACTCCCAATTCACCTCTGATCTTTCTCCTATTTATTAGTCATGCCACTTTTAGAAAATTATAAATAGCCCCTCATTTTTCTTCAGTGGGGAGCTAAGTAAGAAGAGAAAAGAAGGAAGAAGCTCCTTCTCGACCACCATCAGACTTTTACCCGGCAGCCTACCAGCGCCAAAGTTAAGCAAGAAGGCAAGAAGGAAAGGAAGAAGAGAAGGAAGAGACTCCTCGACCACCGCCGAAGTTCCGCCCAAAATCTAAGTGGCGCCAAAGTTTCCCCCGGCCTTTAAGTGACACCGGAGTTCCTCCCAAACCCCAAGTGCCGCCGAATTTTCGCCCGACCTCCAAGTGACGCCAGAGCTTTGTCCGACAACCAACTAAAGCCAATTTTCTGTCCGGCCGCCGACTGACGTCGGTCCTTCGCTCGTCGCTGGACATTCGTCAGAATTCTATCCAATGCTGGACTTCTACCTGACATCGTCCTTCCAACCTCTGTTGTAAGAAAACAATCATTCCAACCTCCATTGCCCATCGACTACGATCCTTTTGACTTATGTCGCCCACCGACTATAGTCCTTCTGACCTCTGTCACCCACCGACTACGATCCTTCTTACTTACGTCGCCCACCGACTACAGTCCTTCCGACCTTCATCGCCCGTCGATTACGGTCCTTCCAATTTACGTCGCCCACCAACTATAATCCTTCCAACAAAACCAACACATCAACAGTGATTCTTTGTATTCCCACCATGTAATGTACTATATAAGATGTACATCAAGCTAAGGCCTTCTCCCCAAAGAAGGGACTCATTTGTAATCAACTATAAATACTAGTGTTTCCTATGAATATTGCAACCTCTCTTTATCTGTATGCGTGCTGGATCTTCGTACAAAGCTAAGGCACTAAACTTTATAATTCTCTACCACAGCGAATACTCCAGGACGCAACAATTTTAAAGTCCAAAACTAATAAGCGGTGTTTGGTACATAGACTTTCACTTGGAATAACTTTTCTTATAAGAAAATAATCAAAGTTTTACTATATCCATTCTTATAAGTGATGAAATGCTCATTTCTTTTCTTAAATAACGTATTAGTAATAATAAAATCATAAGTTAGAGCAAAATCTAATAAATCTTATCACCTTCATTAGTCGCAACATACCCATAGCCACCATGAATACTTTTAAAATCCTTTATAACTCTACCAAAATATTCATTTAAATCTCCCCCAATAAAAACTTTCTTCAAGAGGTATCTTTTGTATTAATTCTTCTAAGTCATTCCAAAATTCTAATTTTGAGCACATATTCAAACCTACTTGAGAAGCACAAGCACTTATAATATTAATAATCTTATCATCATCAATAATCTTAAAAGTTATAATTCTATCTCCAATTTTATTAAATTTTACAACATTATCTTTCAAACCCTTATCTACAATCACACCTATATCATTTCTAGTACGACTCCTACTAGAATACCAAAGTTTAAACTCTAAACTATTAATCTCTTTAGCCTTCTCTCCCACCCATTTAGTTTCATGAATGTATAGAATATTTATCTTCCAATGAATCATAATATCAATTAATTTCATTAATTTTCCTGTAAAGGAACCTACATTCTACGATCCTAACAAAATTTTAATTTCATGGACTAGCTTATTTGCCCACATTCATCCATAATGTGAGAACCCTTACATATTTAACATTTCACCTCGGCGCCGATGCAGCGGCCCTTGCACCCTTCTCACTGCATTCAAGTCATACAAGGCGTCGCTTCCAGAAAAAACCCTAGCATTAACACAATGTATTAAAATATTCATGTCATAATTATTCGATAAATTTTACACTGGTTGTCGACTACTTTATGCAACCCTACACCTTTCTCATCTAGGACTTAGGACCTAAAATGATAGTGTTAATTAACCTAAACTCAAAATTTAAAGGATAAGCCCAAAATTTAATATGACGTGAGATATCTTTTTTTAATATAAGTAGGCTTTTGAATTCAAACAACTTCATTACCTAAAGGTTTACAAAAATACCATGCTCAAAAAATATTTTGCACATTTTGAATAATTGTAACGTAATATTGTATTATCTTTAGTGTATAACTTTTTTATTAGCTTCAATAATTTGTAACTTAACATGTCGATTAGTTATGAATAAATGATGTGTGAATCATACGCAGCTATAGTACACCTAATATCCTCTCATGCACCGACTCTTCATTTTAAGAGGATATGCAGTGTCGGACACGGACACGCCTCCGACAAGGCGAGGACACGTGTCGAACACGTCATTAGTGTGTCCCATTTAAAAAAAAAATTAAACCGAACACTCGTGTCTGGCTATTGTACAAATAAATAAATAAATAAAACCCTAACCCGCTATTTCATATTAGTTGGTTCACAGCCGAGTCTTCATCTTCGCCCTAATCCCATATTCATATTCATATTCTTGGTCTTCCCGAGCGATTGAGGAGAGCAGCGATTGGGTGGAGACCTTTACCGCGAGCAGCGGTCGACTAAAGATTGCACCCTTGGTCTTCAATTCTGGCTGTAAGCAACAAGCCTTCCTCCTTAGTTTCTGCGTGCAGCAGAGGGAATCCGACGCCAAACCGTAGAAAATTTTAAAACCTGTAAGTTAATTTTGCCATTTTTTCTCCATTCGTCATTTCTCTTCATTTATCAATGATTTTGTGGATTTGTGATCAAAAGAGCTTTTTTTCTGCACATATTTTATTTGTTTTGGATTTAGGAAAAAACTACCTAAATCAAACCCTAGGTTGTAGGTTATTCAGTTGTTCTTTTTTTTTACCTAAATTAGATCAAACCCTAGGCTGTAGATTACAGGTTGTTCTTGTTTTATGTATAAGAAAAAAAAGGATTGTAGGTTTTTTCATGTGCAGAGGTGTTATTGTTAGGGAATGAAGAATCAAATACAAAGAAAAATAGTAAAGAGAATCCAAAAATATCATTATAACTAAAATTTGTTACGAGGGCACTGCCCCCAGAAACCCCCGCAAGGTCGCTGCCCCTTGACCCCCGCGACCTGACCGGGCAGGTCGAACCCCTCCAGGGGGCAGCGCGCCCTTGGACCTCCGACATATCTGCAAATTTTTCCATGGATATTTACAAAATCTTAGTTTAGTAGGTTGTTCAGTTGTTATTTACAAAAGTTAGAAGTTGTATACATAGTCATAACGCATGATGCAATAGTTCTTTAATTGTTTTTTAACTTTGTTTGCCAATTTTTAATTGTTTTACAATATGACACCCAATTTATTAAGCCTTTATTTCATATACTTCACCAGTGAATTTAAAAGCAAAATAAGCTCTAGTGCTAGTGGGAGTGGTTCAAAAGAGTGTTCTGTAGAAACTAACAAGCCATTATAGATTCATGTTACACCTGGCTACAATACAATAAGCTCTAGTGGTAGCGGAACTTCCTTTCAACCTTGCAAGAAATCCTTATTACAAAAAAAGTATTCACTTTTACATGTAATAACAATCTTGCATGTTATGTTCCACCTGGCTACAATACAATAAGATCAAACTTATTGGAAAGGGAAAGAGCATATATTGATATATTGTTTGAACCAATAAAAGGAGTATGGAAAGAAAAAGATGTCAGTTTGATGTGTGATAGTTGGATTGATCCTTAAAGAAGACCACTCATTAATTTCATGGTCATTACAGAGAATTACCCAATGTTCATTAAAGTTGAGAATTGTGAAGGATAATACGAGAATAAATATTTTATTTCCAATTTAATTAAAGATGTGAGATTCATGATTGGTCCTTCAAATGTTGTCCAGGTTATTACAAATAATGCATCGGTGTATAGAGCTGCAGGATTATTGGTGGAGCAATCTTATTCTCATATACTCTAGAGCAAAGAAAGATTAATATAGAACTTGCAATTTGCAAAGTTCTTTGGAAAATTAGAGTATTTTGGTGATTAAGAATCTTTGGTTGATAGATAGAGGATGGATCCAAAAATGTGGTGGTTGATTCATGTAGCTTCAGCACCGCTTCTTTAAACAATAGCAATAAAACTTCTTGGTCAAGTGTCATCCTCTTCTTGTTGTGAGAGAAATTGAAGCACATACTCAATTATTCAATCAATGAAGATGAATAGAATAACTCCACAACAAGCTGAAGATTTAGTTTATGTGCATACAAATCTTCGTCTTCTATCAAGGAAAAACCCCACTTTATAAGACAAGTGATAACAAGATATGGGATATTGCTGGAGATGGGTTTGAGTGCCTTGATGATATGGGATTATTAGAGGTTGCAAATATTTCTCTAGATGAACCAGAGTTGAAAGCAATGATATTCAATGATGATGATATTGAAGGGCAAAGACCAACCTCTGAATCTAATTCTATCATTCCCTCTATCGAGTAGATGAACCTTCATGTTGTACTAAATGTTTTTTTACATCTATTTTTTGGTTGTACTAGATATTTTCTACTAAACATTTTTATGTTATAAACCAAAACAAGTTATCTTGACATTGATTTATTATTGCTTGCCATTTCTAAGATGATGTCACATTAATTTCTAATTTTCTATATTATATTAAAAAAAATTATTACGTCGTGTCCGCGCTTAAAAAATGATGTTTCCGTGTCGTGTCATGCCCGTATCGCCATGTTTGTGTCAGTGCATCATAGCTAATATCTAATCAACCACTTACATAAAGATGATGATGATGAGGGATAAAGGAGTTTTAGCATTTGTTATTTATTCTATTTGTATGTGAAATTTTATAATTTCAGTCAATTCATACAATTATTTGTTCTCTTCACTGATTTGATGCTTGTCCTACCTGCTAGATGAAGAAAATTCCTTAGCTTCATCAACTCTTAATGTGAAACTCAACTCCTTAGTTCCTCCATTTACTAAAAATGAATCTTACTGTAGGATAACCCAACTTGTAGACCTTATTTCTTAATGTTTTCCTTTCTTTACCAGTATCAGAAATATCACAACTTTATTGAGTTTGGCAAACATGCAGCATTAAATGTTATATTTCAACTGCACCTCTTGCATGACTATTGAAAATTATGGAAACAAACTGGCAGAGTAGTAACCATATCTGAGAATAGTAGTGACTATTTCGTTCCACAGAACACAGCAAAGCACCGTCAAACAATGCCTTAGTGACGTGTAACATTGTCATAGATTTTGCTCTGTAGAAAAATGGTATGTAATATACATGCCGATGTAGGTGGTTTACTAATACTGCATGCTAAATTATGTCAAAAATTGAATCTTCAAAAAAGTGTTGGATGGTTTTCTGACCCTTGCTCATGTATCATTCTTTTTTTTTTTTTTGTGCTTAAAAAATGGATATTTCTCAAAAGTCAGATTGACCTATTACAGCGTGCTTTATCCAAAAAAATAAATAATGTATAAATTAAGACTCTTTTGATAAACTATCTCTATTTTGAAATTTCAATCGTTTACTTATGAACTCTTGTCAAGTAATAATTCATTTATACTTACCCCAACAATTTGAGATTGGTTTTCTGAATCATCAGATTTTATGAGTTCATAGAATATTTTGAACTGTTTCTATGCATGTCATCTTATGTCTATTTTCTCCTTCCTAATTCATTAACAATTTTATAACTCATCTAATGAATGTATTTTTTACCCTTAGTTGTATATATCCAAATCACCTAAGGGCATGTTTGATTCAATGTTTTCTTTGATGTAATGTTATGTTATTTATAATAAGTGGTGTAATTTAATGTTATCTCTCATATTGAGGTAATCTGAATAACATGTAGTCAAGATTGACATAATCTAAATAGTAGCCAAATTAGATGTCATCAAAATTATCTCAATCTTGATAGAATAAAACAAAAGAAAAAAAAAATAAAGAGAAATGTTTTAAACACTATTAATTATTCCAAATAAGATTACATTATTCAAGTAAAATTCATTAAACCAAACAGACTACAATTGAAAGATAGCATTGATATTTGAATAACATTCGTCAAGATAATAATATTATCTCGTAACATTGAATAAAACATGCCGCTAGGTTTATTTTTACTTTTCTTATGTTTAATATATGGCAGCCTTCAACCATGCATCTAATATAATAATTCCTTCATTATGTGAATATGACAAATTAGGTTTAGCAATACTTAACCAAAAATAATCACAAGGACATATAAGTCTAACCCAAAAAGTTTAGATTAGGCTAATAATGATTTCTTAACATCATTATTAATAAATCAATACATTAACAGAAGCATGAGAGGTGATTAATATGTACAAATCAAGATTGTGAAAATCGGACAAGATGTTAAACCTAAAAATGGAGAAGTTCAAGATTCAAAGGTTTGATCTCGATTGAATCAGATGATGCAATAAATATTAAAACTATCTGTATTGGCGCCCGGGTGCAGTGTTAAATAGGCAAGGGTTCCTGCATCAAGGATTTATGTGGGCAAAGAAGCTAGTCCATGAAACTAAAATTATGATAGGAACTTGGAATATAAGCTCCCTTACAGGAAAATTAATGGAATTAATAGATATTATAATTCATAGGAAGATAAATATTCTTTGCATTCAGGAAACTAAATGAATTGGAGAGAAAGCTAAGGAGATTAATAGTTTAGGATATAAACTTTGGTATTCGGGTAGGAGTTGTACTAGAAATGGTGTATGTGTGATTATAGATAAAAGTTTGAAAGATAATATTATAAAAATTAACATAATTGGAGATAGAATTATAGCTTTAAAGATTATTGTTGATGCTAAGATTGTTAATATTATAAGTGCTTATGCTCCTCAAGTATGTTTGGATATTAGTTCAAAATTAAAATTTTGGAATGACTTAGAAGAATTAATACAAAATATACATCTTGAAGAATGAGTTTTTATTGGAGGAGATTTAAATAGACATGTTGGTAGAGAGGTAGATGATTTTAAAAGCATTCATGGTGGCCATGGGTTTCGAACGACAAATAAAGGTAGAAAGACTATATTAAATTTTTCTTTAGTTTATGATTTCTTAATAGCTAATACCTTATTTAAGAAAAAAGATGAGCATCTTATCACTTATAAAAATGGATATATTAAAATACAGATTGATTATTTTCTTATAAAAAAATTAGATCGTTTAGATTGCAAAGATTGTAAAGTTATACCGAGTGAAAATTTATGCACCCAACACAGATTATTAGTTTTGGACTTTAAGATAAAAGGGCAAAAAATAAAAAATAAAGTAAAACGATTTTCTAGGATTAGATGGTGGAATTTACAGAATATTAATAAAAATATTTTTTAGAGTAAGATTTTAGATCTTAAGATTCTGTCTAAGAATGATGATGTCAATATTATGTGGGAAAAGGTGACTTATGATATTAAGAATATTGCAAAAGATGTTCTTGGAGTTTCGAAGGGAAAAGCTCCTAATAGTAAAAATAATTGATTGTGGAATTTAAATGTGCAAGAAAAAATAAAAAATAAGAAGAGTTGTTATAAAAATTGTTTTAGATGTAAAAATTTTGATAATTGGGAAAGCTATAAACAAGCTCGTAAGGAATTTAAGAAAGATATTTGCGATGCAAAGAGCTTAGTTTTTAATGATTTATATAATAGATTCGATACTAAAGAGAGAGAAAGATATATGTATAAGTTAGCCAAACAAAGATATAGGAGTAGTAAAGATTTAGTTCAAGTAAAATTTATTCAGGATGAAGATCAAAAAGTACTTTTCCTAGAAGATGATATTCAACAAAAGTGGATGAGGTATTTTGCTAAATTTTTTAATGAAGAATGTGAAAATACGATTGACCTTAGTGACTTTATCACCCTAAATAAAAATAAAGATTTTTGTTCTTATCAGCGTATATGTAAAATCGAAGTTAGAGAGGCTTTAAAGAAAATGAAGTGCGGAAAAGCTGTTGGACCTGCTGATATTCCAATAGAGATGTGGAAATGCTTAGGAGATGAAGTAATTTCTTAGCTTACTAAACTTTTTAATATTTTTTTGAAGACTAAAAAGATATCAGATTAGTGGAGAATGAGTGTGTTAATTCATATTTTTAAGAATAAAGGTGATGCACAAGAGTGTGCGAATTATAGAGGAATTAAGTTAATGTGTCATACTTTAAAACTATGGGAGCGAAATATGGAGCATAGGTTGCGGCGTGATACTAATGTTTCTCAAAATCAATTTGGATTTATTTCGGGTAGATCTACTATGGAAGCCGTAGATTTATTAAGAGGTTTGATGGAGAAATATAGAGAAAAAAAAGGATGATCTACATATAATATTTATTGATTTAGAGAAAACATATGGTAAAGTTCCAAGAGAAGTGCTATGGAGAGTTCTTGAAAAGAAAGGAGTTAATAATGCTTATATTCAAATCATTAAAGATATGTATGCATGAGCTATTACTTCTGTTCAAACACAAGGTGGTTTGACCAAGTATTTTCCTATTTCGGTTGGATTACATCAAGGATCAGCCTTAAGTCCATATCTTTTTGCTTTAGTCATGGATGTTCTCACTAGACATTTGCAAGAGGATGTACCTTGGTGTATGCTTTTTGCTGATGATATTCTTCTTGTTGATAAGACTAGAGAGGGAGTTGAAGGTAAACTTGAATTATGGAGGTCAACTTTAGAGTCTAAAGGTTTTCGCTTGAGTAGATCTAAAACTGAATATATGGAGTGTAATTTCAGTAGCAAACTAGCAATAGACCTAGTGAGGGGATTGTGACTTTCGGTGATCAAGTCATTAATAAGAGTACACGTTTTAGATATCTTGGGTCTATTGTTCAGAATGATTGTGAAATTGATGGGGATATTATCAGCAGAATTCAAGTTGGATGGTTGAAGTGGAGGAATGCTTCGGGTTTATTGTGTGATAGAAAAGTCCCCCTCAAACTTAAGAGAAAATTCTATAAGATGGTGGTGAGACTTGCAATGCTTTATGGTGCCGAATGTTGGCCATTAAAAGAGAAGCATAATACTAAGTTAAATGTTGCAGAGATGAGGATGCTTAGGTGGATGAGTGGCTTGACCATTAGAGATAGGATACGAAATGAGCATATACGTGAAAAGGTTGGAGTAGCTCCAATGGAAGATAAAATTAGAGAGAGTCGCCTTAGATGGTTTGGTCACATTAAACGGAGGCCTTCCGATGACCCGGTTAGGAAAGTTGAGGTATTAGATTTGACTTATGTTAAGAAAGGTAGAGGTAGACCTAAAAAGACTTGGTTAGAAAATATTAGAAATGATCTTTCTTTATTAGATTTAAATGAAAATTTGACTTTTAACCGGACACAATGGCGAAAAAGGATTCATGTAGCCAACCCCATCTAGTGGGACAAAGGCTTGTGGTGGTTGTTGTTGTTGTTGTTGTTGTTGTTGTTGTATATTTAAATTAATTTAATACTTTATTTAATGTTTTACATAAATTAATTTATTCAATAGTTGGCCAATTCACACCAATTTGATGCGGGCCAGTTTTTAAGACGGACTGAATCAGCCGTATGACTAGTTAACAGTTGAACTAGTCAAAATTCAATCGGACCAATTCAATTTTCAAAACCATCAAAACCATGGTACAAAAAAGACCAAAAAAAACAACCAAAAATATACACTCCTAATACTAAGCAAGCAATGCGAAATGAAACAATGTCACCACTAAGCATGTGAAAGAATTGTTGAAGGAAAGCTGCTCAAGCAAAATTAAAATGTGATGCTTAAGAAAAAACAGTTCGGAAATAAAAAACCCCTACCTTTTACAAATTCATGCCCATAAATGGAAGGACAAAAAGACTGAACTATTTGGCGAAATGTATCTGGCCCATTTTCATCCAAGAATTTGACAATAAACTCCAAATCCCTTGGTGAAAACGTATGCAAATCAGATAATTCTTCAGAAACAGCATGTGACTTCGAATTTCTAACTGAAACTGCCTCCAAATACAAATAATAAAGGCCCTGATTCTTCGCTTTGAACTTCCCTATAAAATCAATCAAATGAATAAAATTTGTATTCTTTCCATTAAAACCTTACCATAGCAGTAAATTGCTTCTCAAGAAGATACAAGAAGGTATGCTACTTTCTGTAAACAACAAAGTACTTAAAAGCATCAAAGTAAGATGGGATCGCATTTTTTATATATAATTTCGATAAATGAAATATAACAATTACCTAATTGAAAACAAATTGGAAGAATGATAAAAGCTGTCTTCTTATAAACTCATTCGCATATCTCCAACATTTTGAATTAGTATGTTCAGGAGGGACAATATGTTAAAACCAAATAGAATGGACTGGTTCAGCCGAACCAATCCAGTTAAATCAGGCAAGCGAGTGGAGCGGGCTGAGCAAAGCATCAAAGCGAACAAGCAAGGCGTGAGGAGCTGAAATAGCAAAGCAGCGTGTGGGTGGGTGGGGTGAGCAGACGTGATTCATCACAAAGAAGTAGACTTCAAGGCTTCGATAGGAGATAAAAGGGTTGGACGAAATTTAGTACAGGAATCAAAGAGAAAGAAGAAGAAGTTGAGAGGGTTTTTGTTATTTCGATTGCGGGAGTCAGAGAAGTATGATTTGCTACTATTTGATAGCAAGCGAAAGAGAAGGTTGGAGGAGATGCGGTTGCATGTCTATTCAACAAAGCATCCGTGCTTGATCGAGAGGAAGAAGATGAAGGTGAAGGAGAAGTTTGTAGAGCTTGTGCTTGATCAAGAGGAAGAAGGAGAAGAGAAGTTCATTCATCAATTTTGTAGTTCTATGCAACATGTTTAGTGACTGTCATCCTCATACATGTCAATTGCGTAAAATAGCGCAGGCCATGGAGCACGGCGTGGCGCGAATACGGCGCTATTTGCTTAGCGTGGAGTGAAACATCAACATAGCGCACGCTATTTGCGTCATGCATGGGCAATGGCGCGTGGCGCATTGCACAAACGGCACGCGCTATTTTCTTAACATGGTATAAATTGCAAATTATAAATTATAATTAAATTTCTTAAGGTTTATATATTAATATCACATGTAATTATTAATTATTTAAACATCAAACTAATAAAATATAAAGAAAATTTGAAGGATTTAACTATTTTGTAAGATTTGAAGCTGTCATTTTTATAATTTAGTAGGATTTAGGATAAATTATGCTTAAATCCTACTTAAATCTATTGATGTAAGCTATGATGCACAGACACGGACACGGCGACAAGGATACGACACGACACGGACACGGGTGTTGACCTTCATGTCATACCCAATAGAATCAAAATTGAGAAGAAATGAAAGCAGAAATCATGCGCATAAGCCTCTTACCCGTCGGACCCGCGATATCCTGCTGAAATTGCGCTGATTCGGCGCCGCTCGAGTCGTATCCCACGAATCCTGCTCAAACTCCGCTCGAAGAGGTTCATTCGCATCGTTAAATAGCCACCCGAGCGAAGCTTTCGGTTGCTCTTCGACTCTCGACTCCCTCCTCACTCTCGCTCTCCCTCCGATCCCTCTGCTTCCACGACCTCTTCCCACGACCGAACTCCACCAGGCCGAACCCCGCCTCCTTCCTTCTTTCTCTGCAAACCGACCCAGATCTCCTTCCCGAGCCCATCACCTCCGACCTCCTGGTCTCTTTGAGCCGCAGAGAGAGGGAGAGAGAGAGAAGCGGATTTTCCATACCTGCAGCCGTCCGATCCAGTCCAGAGAACCCGACCTCCTCTCTGTGCTGCCGCCGCCTCCTCCCTTGTCGTTCGACTCCACTCCTTCGACGACTTCTTCCTGTCGAATCGGAAGGAAGTACCGGAGCTAGCTGGCTGTGAAGGTAACTTGATCCCTTTCACACACAACTTCAGCCAAATCCCGTAACTCCACCGAGCTAAGAGGGTAAAGGGAGGATTTAACTTGATGTGGGGTTGAGTATTTAATAAATCCTGCTTAAATCTTTTTAGATTTTTGTTCAATTAATTTGATTATAAATGATTATACTTAATTATATTTAATTATGATTAATTAAAATCAGTTATAATTAGTTAATTATTTTAATTTATAACTAATTTTAAATCAAATATAATTAGTTATATTTCAAATATAATTAATTATGATTAGTTTTAAATTAATTATAAATTGAATCTAACTAATTTATAATTAATTTTAAATTAAATATAATTGATTATACATTAAATATAATTAATTATGATTAATTTCTAATTAATTGTAAATTAAATCTAATTAATTTATAAATGATCTTAAGTTAAGTATAGTTAGTTATATATTAAATATAACTAATTATAGTTAATTTATAATTATTTATAAAAAAAAATGCTTGCTTCCCCCCACTCTCTTTCCTCGACGTTCGTGTCGGACCGGCAAACCACCTAAGCACGCCTTTAGTGGCCGTGGTAGGAGGGAACCCGGTGCGACACCTACATACGACGAGGTAGCGAGTGACCCCTCGATCCACGTGTCAACAACACACCCCGCGGAGGTATACTTTCTAAACTCAAAACCTGCTTCAATATTCGTGGCAAATGGAGAACTGTCCTAAGCACGCCTTTATTGGCGTGGTAGGATGGAACCCCGTGCGGCACGTGTGGGAAGCGGGGTCACTTATAAGTACCCCGGGGGGGGAAACAAAAATTGCTCTCTTTTCAAAAAAAAATACTTTTTAAAACCCCAAGCACGCCTTTAGTGCGCGTGGTGGGAGAAAAACAAAAATACACCGCCGCGGTGTCTCACCAACCAACCGTGCACGTATTTATTTACGTGGCGGGTAGGCGGCCTCTTGGTTTTTCCCCTTAACGGGGGAGACGCCGGGAGGCTGCCGAAATTTTGTCTGAAATAAGACAAAGGACTTGGAAGAATTTGGGACTATTGTGGACTTGATTCAATCATCTAAATGAACTTGAACCAATTAAATTCACAATTCTAATTGAATATGAACTTGAACTTGCAAATGACACAATATAACTACAAAAGACTTGAGTTAGACTCAAACTGGACTGCATGTGACTTGAAAAGAACAATGACAAGAACTCAAATAAATATTAAGTATTGTGGACATGAACTCAATTTGAACTCGTACCTGGAATGATTGAACTCAGAACCAGAAGAATTTGAAGCACATACATGGGAATAGAATTGAATCATGTTTGCAAGAGAAGCTTGGTTCGAACCAAGTAAAGGAGGATCAATCATGGACAATGAGGGACTCAAGCATGATTGAGTTACATGAACTTAAAATCACATCAAACTAAAAATGCCTGATATATGACATTGATATTTAAAGTGAGATACTCGATTGTTGAGTCAATATGCCTAAATCAAGTGCAAGGTTAAGTGATCCAAGTGACTTAGTCACAAACTGTTCAACACGACATGTTTTCACTATCATGGCGAATGAAGGATAATCCGTCTCAATTGACATAGAAGACACTAATAAGACATGCAAATGGGAGGACTGATTGCTAACAAAATATTATGACCCCTTTGGAGAGTTTGTAATGGGTATTGTACATTGAAATACAACGGATCAAACTCCAAGGGGATAAATGCATCAAAGAAATAATCATAGATGTAATAAACATAAATTCATCTATGACCTTTCAATCCATCAAATTGTAAGTGACTAAAAGAATTGCCTCTTTATGCTCTATCTCAAAGAATTCTCTACAAACTGCCATTTGACATAGCTATGTAAGATAATGTACGACATGTGAGTATCATCGGCAATCAAGGTGCTAAAAAAAAAAAATGGAGTTCCAAACAAATGTTTGAAAAGTGCTCTCGTGACCAATCAAAAAGTGCAAGCAAAATCTACTTCCAGGGCAACTTAGAAGCTTTATGAGAGTTCGACATATTTCTCATAACAAGCGACATATAATTTCAAAGTAGATGAGGCATGAGAAATACAATAGTGAATGAAGCGGTCCATAAGCAAAAGATAGGGAATGTAGAAGAAGCGGATTCTTGATTATCAAATTCAGACTTCTATTATAAATGATACATCACACGGTTACGTTTCAAATGAGAGAAGACATAAATTAACTATCAAGACCATTGATTTACGTATTAACCAACATGAAATCTTGCGGTGTTCATACTACTGCCGACATGGATCTCGTG
>NW_021319407.1:178503-248552 GCF_001605985.2 Dendrobium catenatum
TTCATTTGGGACAACTTTTTTATTGCTTTCTAAAACAGCTTCTTACTACATAAAATTTTGTTCAAAAAAATTTTGTATCAAAAATTACTTTAAAAAACAGTAAGAAAGCCGTCGATAACAAAAGCTAAGACTTCATTTCGTACAACATTTTAACTATTTCATCAAGCAATTTTTTTAGTACAAAATTTTTTAAAAGAAAATTCAAAATATCCTCAACATAAGTGATAATATTACTAAAAAAGTTACCAAAATTTCAAAATTTCTTCAGACAAATTAATGCTATAAACTCTCTAACATCGAATATTATCATCTTTAGCTTTAAATTTGAGTCAGGTTCTTTTTTTTGTAATTTTACATCAAATAATTATGATTTAACTTGTTGATAATGTTTTCCCTAATATATAGAGAGCAAATATGTTTCAATATATAGCTCAAAATGTCAATCATGTTTGACTTTTTTAGCTCATAAACTGCATAAATATGGTTCAGTAGTATAGTAAATGTACCAAATGACTTATTATTATTTAACATTGAACTTAAATTAGATATGAATAAAATTTGATACCATGAAGAATTCCAAGAACAGTGACAGAAGAGAAAAGCAATAAGAAAGTCAAGAGAAAATATTATATTGTATATCCTGTGTCCGAGTTACATATGACCCATATATATATATATATATATATATATATATCTTGAGTACAGAAATGGCTAAAGAGTAATTAAATAACTGAATGACAGAGATTAATTATTTATTTATATTTAACTGTGCTAACAGTTCTAATGTATGAGAATTGACATTTTACATTAGCTTTTGACGGCGTCTCATGTATGTTTATAATTTTAAATTGCAAATTGCTGATTTCTTTATTGACTTTATTCTACTTTAAGTTTGCTGTGCTTTAAATGATCTTTGGATGAGCTAGCGTATTTAATCTGTTCGTGAATTCTATTTGATCTGCATTGATGGTTACCTAACATAATTTTCCTTCCAGAGTTTATGATGCTGCAGAGACAATTTGAACTAGACAAGAAACGTATACAGCAATTGAGAGCTGCAAGGAAGTTCAGACCTTCCTGAAGGCTCTCCTCTTTAGAAACTCAGTTAGTTCTTCCCAGGTAAGGAACTTCTGAACTTGAACAGTAGGTTTAATGCTGAACAGAAGTTTCTATTTTTATACATTTGAAATTATGTCTGCAACGGCCTTCAAAAGTTTGCTAAGCTACAGTTGCAGGGTTAGTTTATAAATTATAATAAATCTTCAATTTTTTTTTTCCATATCAGAATGGATGAATATTTGTTTTCTCCATTGACTTATTTATGAGATATAAGCTTGTTAATTTCTACATACTTTATGAGTTAAAAGCGTCGTTGCTAACCTCAAATTTCAAAAGGATTGTTAATTTCACAACAAACTGGTAATAATAACCCAGCTGTCAGACTAGAATCAACAAATCCCCACTAAATTAGTACCAATTATATACTCTTAACCACAATAATAATCAATTTATAAGAAAATGCAGAAATTTAATCCAACACACTTCCTTAACAATGCAGAATAGATCCCCCTTCCCACAAAATTTACCTGCAATTGCAACGTGTGAAGTAGAAAATTTACCTGCGAGTTCAAAAACCTTGATTTACCGCAAAATTTACCTGCAAGTTCAAAAAACCTTGATTTTCAACAACTGGAAAAATTAACAGAGAAGAAGACAGCGTTACCTTACTTAACAACTCTGGATTTGACCAAACAAGCACGCGAAAGGGATAAAATTAACTTCAGAAATCCTGAGCTCCTTCCGATGGAAATGTCGCAACTTCCGATCGGACAGGCAAACGTAACCTCGTCGAAGGAGCGAACAAGAACGAAGGAGCCCTAGAAGCTTCTCGTGCAATCTTACACCTCGTGCGAAGCAATGAAGCCGAACAGCAACGACGATGATGCGAACTCGAGCTCCCGTCCTTACCTCCGATGAAAATGGCGCAGCTTCCGATCGGACAGGCAAAGGGAACGTCGTCGTCGCGCGAAGTCTAAGAAGAACGAAGGAGCCGAAGAACCCTCTCGTGCAATCTTACACCACCTGCGAAGCAATGAAGCCGAACAGCAACGACGCCAAGTAAATCTTCTTCCAGCGAATTTGTAACCCGCTCGATACGAGCGGGTTTCTAATTCCCGCAAAATAGCCTCCTTATTACAGGCCTAATGCATCGGAGGAGTTCCTTTTATTTCGCTCAAAATTAACCAAACAGCCTAATTTAATAAATACATGTATTTGTTTTACTTTACACTCCTAATTCAAACAACCAAACAGCCCCATAGTGCAATTTGAATGGAACAATCAGTGTGAATAAGCTTTCAAAAGTTGAAGACTTATTTAATGGCTGGTCTTTCATCAAGTACAAAAAGATTTCAGATGCTCAATGATACCTCGTTGAAGAAATTAGGTTGTGTATTTATACAAAATGGCAAAGTAGTGGCATATGACTCAAGACAATTTAAGAAACATGAAAGAAATTATCCCACATATGATTTAGAATTGATAGAAGTGATTTTTATACTCAAAATATGGAAACACTATATATATATATATATAGGTGCGAATTGTTTACAAATTGTAAAAGCCTAAAATATATATTTAATTAGAAGGAACTCAATTTAGGAAGTCTTTACAAATTATAAAAGTTTTATGTATGTATATATAAATATATAAACATAATTAGAAGGAACTCAATCTATTAAAACTTATTAAAGATTATGATTTGAATAGACAATATCATCCTAGAATGACAAATGTGGTTGCAGATGTATTAAGTACAAAAACTTTTAGCGCTGCAAATTGGATACTCACTCAATAGGAGCAAATAATTAAGGATATGAAAAGATTAGAACTTTCAATGATAAATTCCAAAGATAGATTTCATGCCATTGAATCAACTAAAAATTTAGTCGACATTGAAAAATAGAATCTGAAACTATTATCATATGATATTGGTGTTCATAAAATCATAAATATGATGAAGTCAGGATATCTGGAAAATTTTGTATTAAATGAAGACGAATTGTTGAAATACAAAAGTATAATTCATGTTCCAAATGATGATAACTTAAGAGAAAAAAATACTTCATGAAGCACATCTCTCTGGTAATACATGTTGAAGTGTTTTTTTTTGTATCGACCCAATCTCGAACAAGTCGATTCGAGCTCGACTAAGATTGATCGCGCTCGATCAACTCGATCGAGTATCATCGAACACAAATTAACCCAAATCGGACCTTAATTAAATCAAATTAAGCTCAATTAAATCAAATTAAAGTCAAATAGGTCTGAATCAAACCCGATTGAGCCTCGTCGAGCCTCGTCAAACAAATTCGATGCAATTCAATGCCGATTCGAATCCAATTTTGCAAAATTGGCTCAATCAAATCCGATCGGACCCAAATCGACCCAAATCGATTCAGATCGAGTCTGATTTGGGCTCAATTTTAGCCCAATTAACCCAATTCAGGTTCAATTTAATCCCAAACAAGTAAAATTGATTTTTTTTTGTCTTTTCTAATCTTTCCCTAAAGTCTAAAAATCGAATTGGAAAGCTCAGATTAAATCAACGACCACCAAAGGTCGCATCCCACCTGATTTATGCGACTGTAGCAGGGATAGAGCGCAGAATATCATATCTTAATGTAATAGAGCTTCATTTCACGTATAGAGAGAGTAAGAGGCGAAAAAGCAAGGGCAATTCGATCTTGTTTGCTATGTGCATCGGAATAGAGCAGAATAAGAGAGTGGGAGAGAGAAGAACAAGGAGTATTGGAGCGTGCTTCTTGCTTGCGGCCTAAGCCAAGTGGGGAGGTGTGTCGTCTGTTCGTCCAACCAATAAGAGTCCAACACAAGCTCGCACGCATCCGACCTAGCGAGAGGTGGAGCGGACCCAATTCGTCCCATATGTGTGATTCCTCCAAAGGCCGGTGGGTTTCGCTTCATGTGTGCCATTCCTCCTCTCATGTACCTACAACCTAGCCAACCGAGAGGGAGCTTCCACCTGTTGCACTCTCCACCTTCCACTTTATTGTCGTTATTCCTCCAAATTTAAGAACAAAAAGGGGTTTGTTGTTGATCTTCTTTCAAAAGATTGGTGAAGACATTGTGTATGAAAGCAAATCAACAGCTTGGAACACTTTGGACGACAAATCCGCCTTCCGGAGAGGCCTGGACAGCAGCTTATCACCTCGTTCCTTTGCTTTCTCACGTTTACAAGGCGAGTGGATTGCGGGTTACGCCGTGACAACCCGGCAAGATAAAATTCCTCAAAAACTTAGGAAATCCCTAGGTCTTTTAGCCCTTGGTAGTATGGTTGATGTTCACCAAGCCTTAGGACCCTAGAAACCATGCAATTTATTTTCTAAAATCCCAAGAAAACCCAAATGTCCGCTGTCCCCTCAGTAAAATTGTGGAAATGCAGTGATTTCCCATAATTTTCTCTCATGTGAGGATCAAAAGAGGATGGTGGGGGCCATTGAACTTATGTCCAATGTCCCTATCTTGCATGCAATACATTCATCTTGTGTCCAACATATTCGCCTATGATCAAACCTTAGGCTAGACATTGTCATTCAACCATAACTTGAATGACAATGTTTCAGGATCTCTCACATTTTGTAGCATGCACCTCACTTCTAACAAATCGTAAGTTATGACAAAATTAACTTAGAAATTTGGAAACATGGCACCATTGGCATTTGTATTTTCTCTTGAATTTGTTGAATGTCTAGAAATGAATTCAATTGGTTGTGAAAACTCACAAACAGATAATGGGTTCTTTCATGAACCCTCAAGTTCATGTTCGAAATCCCATAATAATTTGTTGTTTTGATATATTATTTTCTCTATCTTTCAATTCCTATTCAATTTACAATCCGACTTATGTCGCAATAAAATTGAGGACCTACTAAAGTAAGCTAATCTGTTAACCAAACGGTTAGAGCAATATTATAATTTTTTTAGATGTTTTGCATAATTCACATAATTTTCTAGGCTTAAAATGCTACTAGTTGGCCTAAAATAGCCCGCTTGACCATACCAATGTTAGCACATGCTATTTTGTGCAGCCAACATTATCAGGTCCAGTAGTATGAAAGTTTTGCTACATTCCATTTTTGCACAAATTTATATGAATATCTCCATATTTTCACTAATAAGCTCAAATTTTAGGCAACATGCACAGCCAAATACCAAAAAAAATACCATAAATAAACAAAAACATTTACTCTTTCCTAAAAGCATTTTAAAAAAGAGTAAATGAGCTTAAAATGGAGAATTAAGAAAAGAAATAAGAAGAAAAAAAAAAGGAGGCAAGCACCCTTAACTTGTGAGATATTCTCCTCTCTCCCTCCTTTCTCGTCACACATTTTGCTCATATTATGTTGCTTTCAAGATATGGTCTTATGAGCAAGCTTTCTTTATTTCTCTCTTTATCACATTGTTGTTGCCCTCGGGGCTAGCCGGGAGTTACCTTAAAAAATAAAAACCTTGTGCCGATAGCTTTGCAGGTGATTGAGATCTAACAAAAAGAACCCATTTGACTATCCTCAAGCTAGAAGCAATCAAAGAATTATACTACAAAGACTATGTCCAGACACACAAATCATCATCCTCATGACAGATCAAGGCTTAAAACAAATCTCCTTCAAAAGCTTGCATACAGATACAGGATCACATGGGAGCTTCTTCATGCCATTTATGTTAAATGCAGTTAAGGGAATAATGTTAACAATTGTGGAGCTAAAGTGTCGGACCACCCTTTGAACATCATAGAGTGACGATCAATGCAATCAAAGAGTGTCCTAATTCAAAATCCATGGCCATCATCTCTACATGGACAAGTCCCTATTGTCAGGAAGTTGAAAACCACTCATGGTAATGTCCTTAAGGCTATGAGGGATACGATTTAAAGACCTAGCGTCATCATCCTAATGACTGATTTGTAAATAAAAAACTCATTTCCTCATAACCTCAGGCAAGATGCAAGATAATCTCAAATATTGTGACACCTAAAGACTGATTGCATATGAATTGTTGATATAAAAATATAATAAAAATTACACTAACTCTAAATTAGATTAATAAATATTATGCTTTAAAGGATCATTGGAAAATAAAAAAGGAAAATCATAAAAATCAACATAAAATCATATACTATGGCCAAAAAAAAGCTTGTGCCAATCACCACACAATTCATCAGATATAAGTGAGAAATCATTCTCCTACCTCCACCTATGTCCATGTAATTATTAATTACTTTTATGATTCCAGTAACTGTCACAACGTCACCTGGTATGCAAAAATCAACAAGATCTTCAGTCAATTCACACTCCACTGTGCGCGGCACCCTACCCTCTTCATAAATCCCTGATTTAAGTATTTCTTGAATCCTGAATAAAGGAGATTATAAGAATTTTTCAATTATAACTAAGCTTCTTAAGCATAAATATCTTCCAATCGAGAATTTCATACCTTACTTTTTGAAAATCTATCGCTTTAGCAGTAGATCTGACCGGAGAAAAAGTCCTGCTTCGGCATCCATGAATAGTGCAACCTATGGGTGGTGAAAACTTTCCATCTGGAAATGCTCTTGTAATAGTAGTTCCACACTTCGCACAGGTAAAATCCATTAGAGTGATCAGAGGCCTAACAGTACTGACTTTGACAACAGTGCCACGTATAGAAACAAGCTTCCCTGCACTAGTACACTTTGAAACTGAATAAATGTTTTCTTAACCAAACAAATGAAAGATGAGATAAGTAGTGACAAATAAAGGTCCCCCACCCCCGCCCCCCCCCTTTCAAACTCTTTAACGTGATCAATGAATCCAGATGATTATACAGCCTAATATTAATCTTCTCAGCATCTACAATATGATAGTCATTTCCCTTCAACAACAGAGCCTGCATATAAATTTCAATGAGACATTTGTGTTGGGAATTTTCAAACTCAAAGGAGGATAATAGAAATATCTACATAAAGTACCACATGAGCTGCGGCACCCATGCATAAGAGTGCCTCTTTTGGCACTTCCCTCAGATTGGCATAAAACCCATCTACCAAACATACTTTCCGAAGCTTCTGGAAATCAATAGGCAGAAAGACAGAACTATCATACTGTACCTGTATATGAATTTATATTAAACTGAGTCATAATGCAAGTTGAGGTGCAAGGAAACAACTTTGTAGTTCCAGTAAAAGTGTAAATTGAGAGAAATGTGCATTACTTTTCGGAAAAGAATGTACTTCCTTTTTTAAAGATTAAACAATCAGCATTTATATCTAAACAGATTACACTATATATAATTGAGTTACAAATGTGGGACTTTTTAGCATCGTTTAAGCAACATTGCATCGGGACGAGATAATGATTTTCCCTAGTAGGATGCATAGTATATATTTAGTGATTATCCATTATTTTTAGCCGGTATCCCTTCCAGCAAGCCAGTATTTTTATCCCTTACTAACTCCACATTACGATGTTAATTAACATTCACCGAACCAGGTGCCTTAACCCACGTGATGCTGCGACGCAATCGAAGCACCTGGCACGCATCCTTGGGGAAAAGCGCGAATAATAGCAATCAGAAAACTTAATTAGATCGCTAAAAGTAAAAACCCTAGCCTCTGTGCTAAAATACACGGGGGCAGAGTGTAAAGAAAGCAAATAAAACATTACGTTAGAGAGGATGGTATCTGCTTGGGGGGATGAAAAGAAGTCCGCAAGCTCGGCCACAAGCTTATACTTTCTATCATCTATGGCAAATTCCGCCTCCCGGAAATAACATGGCCAGATATTTGCCGCAGTGTCCGCATTTTCGTTGAGCTCCAGTGCCCGTCGCCGCCCCTCCACTACGTACATCAAGAGCTCGATAATGGCGGCGGTGAGGGAAAGAAAGACCTGGAGAGAAGTGTGAACGATGGCTGGGGGATAGAGGAGCGACAGCGCCAATTGCAGCGGGGCTTCGAAAATGGGCGGGAGGAACGGCGACAGTGACAAAGTGATTTTAGACAGCGCTGTCAAAACCGGGTCAAAGGGTTGGGTTCGAGTCTAACCCGAAATTGATTCTACACTGTCCAATCCGACCTGAATCCGACCTATTTTTACAAACATGTCGGTATTCTGAACCCGAACCCGACCCGCTTCGGGTCCAGCCCGAACCCGAACCAAATCGGGTATATTTTCTTAATTTTTTTATTTAATTCAATTTATTTTAATCTAAATCAAATTAAAGTAAGATTGACTTCAATTAATTTAAAATAAATCAAGATTAATTTAATTTTGGTAATAATGTTTATAATTTTTTGAAATATCATTTACTTATTTCATAAAAATTCATTAAAATCCTCCTAAATTAATTAAAAATGGGTCAAACCGGGTTGATTTCGGGTTTTCGGGTCAACCCGAACTCGATCCAGTTTTACAAATGGGTCGAAATCCCTAACCCAAACCCGAAAATTTTTGGGTCGGGTCAAATATTGACACCCCTAATTTTAGCTTAGCACCCAGGCTCGATGGTCAGTGCTGACGTCTGGGCCCACCATAAAACCAAGTTCGGGCTCAATAACAAATGGACTATAATAGCATCACTATATGGTCATCACTTTTAAATATTTCATAAGATTGTAAATAAATAGATTTTTGGAAAAATTAGGGGCAAACATCATTGTTTTGAAAATTGAATCGGACAGGCGTGTTCGACCGGTTCAACAGTAAATCGATCTTATGGTCGATTCGGTCCTCTTGAAGAACCAGTCTAGCAACGAACCAGTCAAAACCGGTTCAACTGTTGAACCGGTCCCGTTTCTTAATAACCGTCCAGTTTAAATAATAATATATTTAAATATTTTAATTTAATATAAAATGTTTAATTAAATATTAAATTAATTTAAATATCATATGTTTTATTTAACAATATAATTACAAAAATTTAATTGTATTATATATTAAATATTAAATTAAATATAAATAATCTTGCTCACATGATGTCATAATATCTTGTAATCTCTTAACCCATTAATAAAAGAAAAGATATATAAACAACACAATATAAAACTCATAAGTGATGTGGGACTAAACAACTAGTAATTTTTTGTTTCAACTTTCAACAATGTATGCATGAGACTTGTTTAAATGAGAATTTGTTGGAAAATTTTCTTGTAGAATTTTCAATGTGAAAAAAGTAGTAATAAAGAACATATAAATTTATAGTAGTTCGATCAACTTGACCTACGTCCGCTCCCCGGAGCCTCTCGTCCGGGTATTACACTAAACTCAGTGACTCTCCTTTTGCTCCCACAGCAAGGCAGAGAAGCCTGTACAAATCTCCTTTGCACCAACACTGGTGAGGCAGAGAACTCGACTCCTTTTGCTTCCTCCTGAAGCAGTAAGAGAACCTCGATCAATTGTTGAAGTAAACCTCTCTTGAACCACCAAGGAATCAGGGATGATGACTAGAAAAGATGACTCAGATCCTTGCTTGGATAAACCTTTGTGAAACCCCTCACAAACTCCCTCTCACAAGATCCTCTCTCTCCCCCTTACTCTCCCTCTCCTATTGGCTCTCTCAGGTCAAGATAGCAACAAAAGATACGCTGTTTGGTAAAATAAGAGGTCTAATATAGAAGAAATTCGGATTAGCTCTTAATTGGAATAAACTGACATTATCATCCAGGACGATCTGAAGATCGTCTTATATGATATGTACAGATTCAGCTTAATCAGTCAGGACAATTTGGGATGATCAGAAGGTTAATTTATTCAGATGGTCCAGGATGATAGGGTATCGTCCTATATGATTAGTTCAAGTCATCGAATATTGTCCAGACCATCACCCTGGATGGATGACTGGATGATGGAAAAGTAACTAGATCGTCTGGGCCAATTAGTACAAAATGACAAATATCATCCAGAACATCACCATGAATGGATGTCTGGAAGATGGAAAAATAACTTGATCGTCTAGGCCAATCTCTCGATCGTCCTAGATGATTAGTTTAATTCAGTACATATTGTCCAGAGCATTGCCCTGAATGGAACCAGGCTGATTTTTGATCGTTCAGGAAGAACTATGGTTTATTAACTGATCATCCGAATGATCCTACGATCATCCAGGATGATATGATCAAGCAATCAAACCTTAATTTCTTTCTTTAATTATCAAATTAATTTAGGCATAATTGTGCTGCATCGTCCAGGATGATGTTCTGGACGATGTCCAAAAATAAAAGATGCCTAAATAGATATGGCGGCTGATTCTTTCTGATTTTAGCCTATCATCCCAAACGATGCTAATATCATCCAAAACAATTATCTTAATTATTGTTGCCTTAACCAGGATGCCCTAATTAATATTTTAATTTTTAACTGATCGTCTAGGATGATTTTTTATCATCCTAGACGATGTGATCAAAAATAAAAAACTCTAATCAAACATGCAATTTTTTCCCCCAAGTGTGCGTGTGCAAGGTTACATAGCATCATGATCCACATCATTTAAAATTGACTCAAAAAAGGGTAAAATACACTTAACAAATATTACAGACTAACTCAGTCCTAATTGACCCAATCTTGAGTTGGTTCATTTGCAATTTGATTTTGTGGACCTGAAGTATTAGTAGGAAATGCAGTCGTAGAAAAATAGAAATATTTGTTATCATCAAAATTTTATTCCCTATAATCAGATTCACAACAACCTCCCCTTTTTTGATGATGGAAAACAATCAAAACAACGAAAGTAGTTTATTAAAAATAGTATGAAACAAGAAGTTCAAAATTTGACTAAGGGACGAATACAGTACAACTAGTCAATCATAAACGAACGAACATAGTGCAAGATAAAACCGTATAATTACTCCCCCTTTTGACATCACAAAAAGGAGGAGGGAAATAAATAAAATAAAAATTACCAAATAGAAGTAAACTACACCAAGGAAAAAAACAACATCACAAAAACAAACTAAAAGAAGGACAATCATTGATCATATTATAGTCAGGGTTTTGAGACAAGATGTGAAGCTTGTCTCCAGTTGTAGACAACTGCAGGAGTTCTTGATAGTCTTGATATGTGATTTCTATAGAATGCCTATTAATATTGTTGCGGATCTATTTTCATGGTTTATGATTTTGATGTTAGCAAACACTTTTATTTCTCTACGACTATCTTATCTACTGATATTTTAGACCCACAAGATCATACTGCAATTTGGAATCAGCTCTAGATTGGGTAGACTATGTCTGAGTCTGTTTGTAGCCTCTTCTCCTTTCTTGAGTCTTTTGTAATTGGTGTGGCTTCTGAAGCTACGTAACTTTGCACATATGAACCTTGGAAGATTTTCTAACTCTTCCTTAGAGTTTACTATTTTTAGTAACATCGTCCGGGACTATATTTATGTCGGCCTGGACGATCGGTTCAAAAGCAAAAACCCTAATTAAGGCAATTTAATAAAGGCAACCGTCATTAAGCCGATCAGTTTGGACAATATTTGTATCAGCTAGGACGATAGGCTCAATTAAGAAAGAATCAGCCGCCATGATCAGTTTAGATATTCTTTATTTTAAGAAATCAGCTGGGACGATATCCATATCGACCCGGACAATCTAACTCATTATGCCTAAATTAATCTGGTATATTTGCAAAGCATTAAAGGCTGATTGATTTGATCACATCATCTGAGATGATCGCAGGATCGGCCGGGACTATATCATGGATGATTGACATCGACCAGCTTCGATTCAGGGTGAAGATCAGGATGATTGTACTCGATTTTAAACTAATCGGCCAAGATAATATTACATCAGCCCGGACGGTGTAACAAATTTTCTTCTGATCGTCCCAAATCGTCCCGGGCTGATTAAGCATAATTTGTACTGACCGGGCATGATGATATTTGTATCGGACTGGACGATAAAGTCGGCAAGTTGCATTAATGAGCTCGTTTTGAGATCTTATATTTAATCTTTTGACAAGGCACTTTTGTAAGTGTCTTTGGTAGTCATTGTAGCTTCGTTCTTTTGGGGGAAACTTGAAGAGAGAGCTTGAAAGGGAGTGAGGAACGGGTGAAGTCTGAGAGGGAGAAGATCCTATTAGGGGGGACTCGAGGGAGTGTGGAGGGGGATTCCACATGGTTACTCTGATAGGCTTGCACCTTAATACCGTCGAATTCAAGACTTGTCTTGAGGGAAGTTTACCAAAGAAGAGGATCTCTTTGGTGTCAAAGGACCCGCGACTCTGCCACATCGGGGAAGGTGGAAGTGATTTTATAAGGGCTTCTCCGCCTAACTGTGGGGGCTAAATGAGAGACACTTAGTTTAGTGCAATACTCGGAGGTGCCTCCGAGGAGTGGACGTAAGTCAAGGTTTGACCGAATCACTATAAATATGGTGTGTTCTTTCATTTATTATTTCCGCATTTAAATTTCCGCACTTTGGTTTTCGTAATGGTGAATCTTGATTCTGGTTTTAAGATTGTGTTTATTTTAATTACTAATTCACCTCTCTCTTAATTAGCTTTGGGCTAGTTAATAAGGGGCCTAACATCCCTAACGAACTTTCAAGTGGTATCAGAGCATGATTCATAAAAACTAAGTTTGAAAACTTTTTGAATTTTGATCCATAGCTAATTTTAGTAATCATAATATTGCAGAAGGTTATTCAATCACTAGATCACATTTATTTGAAAATATTACATTTGATTTTTAGAAAATTTGCATGTCTACTTTCTTGCAATCGATTGATTTTTGTATGTGGCATATGATTTTAAATGGTTATTCTATACCGTCTCGTATTTTAGATGGAATTAAAACTGATATTCCTTTTAATCAATGGAGTAGAGAAGAGAAAATCAATGCTCAATTGAATGCAAAATCTTTAAACTGTTTTTTCTGTGCTTTAAATTTTTAAGATTGTATGTTAGTTTCCACATGCACTACTGGTAAGAAAATTTGAGATAAATTACACACCATATACGAAGGCACTAGTGAAATCAAGTAATCCAAGTTGAATATTTTAATGCATGATTATGAACTATTTTACATGAAACCTTTTTAGACGATCTTAGACAAGTATACTAGATTTATTCAAATTGTTACATCATTACATGCTTTAGGAAAAGAATTTTCAAATTTTGAAAAAGTCAATAAAATTCTTTATTGTCTACTAGATAAGTTTGATGCTAAAGTTGTTGCTATTTATGAATCAAAAGATTTGAATGAATATTCTATTGATAATTTGATTGGCTCACTCATTGCTTACGAGCAAAGTTTGCGTCAAAGACTTTTAGATGCAGGTGAAATGATAGTGCTAAAAGCTGAAGATACAAAAAAAAGTAGCTTAGTTGGTGACGAAAGCAATGACTTGACAAGTAAGTTAAAAAGCTCACCAAAGCATAAACATCAACAAAAGTGGAATAAAGGTAAAAATGGTAAGAATGTTAATATTTCTTATGATGTTATTTGCTTCGGATGTAGGAAGCCTTGACATATGAAAAATCTTTGCCCTAATTTGAGAATTCTTCCTGCAAAAGAAAAGGGTAAAGCAAAAACAAATTATAAATTGGGGAAATAATGAAAACCAAAACATTTCTTGGGCAGATCTTGCTTCTGAATCATCTGATCAGGAGCAAGATGATGCTTAAATTATTTTGGGTGTACTTTTTTTATTTTACATGTTTTGTTTGTTCTTTTGTTTTTGTGATTTTCTATTTTTATTTATTTATTTTTCCTTTCTTTTCTTTTTTCATTAATTTTTTTATGTGTCTTTTCTGATCTAACACACACATTCACATTTTTAAAAATGAAAAACCTACCTCCTATTTTTCTTGAATTCTTATGAAAATTGTGTTTGACTTATCTAAAAACAATCAAAGGAATGAAACTCATATTTTTGACTCTCAATCTCTATTTGTTAAAAGTGGTTATTTTACTTTTGAGTTAAAAATCTTCATCATATTTTAAATTAGATTTTTGAAAGTGAACTTTTTTCATCTCCTTATATTTTATCTATCACATAGGAATCTTTTGCAAGTTGTTGAATCTATCTCATAATGTTTTTAATCAAGTAATTCGTTTTGTCAATAGGATGAGTTTACTTTTGCTTTTAAGATTTCAAAAAGGTAGCATATTCAAAAATAAAAGTGGCCAATGATATCAAAAATAAAAGATGCGCAATGACGCCAAATTGAAAAAAAAAGGGGATACACAAAGTGTATCAAAAATTAAAATATGCGTAGTGCGCCAACCAATTATCAAGAGACATAAAAAGAGCCCATAAAATTTAATGCTTACCATTCTTGTACTTCTTAAAGCTTAAGAAAACCCTTGATACTTTCGATAGTTGAGTTTGAAAATCTTGATTCCTGATTCAACAATTTATGTATTAATCTTCTATTAGATATATTTTATGGAAAGTGTTTTGAAAAATGAATGTTTCTTTCTGTAATTTATTCCATGATTTAGTATTAAATTAAAAAGTTTTTTGAGCCTTTAAAAGAACTAGAGTTTGGATTATCAAATTTTGAATTTATAACCTTTTCTAGGCTATGCGTTATCAATACAATTCTACTAACTTTTTTATTAAAACAAAGAGGTAACTGTCTCATTTTAAGAGTATTTGTTTTGTTCACTATATCAGGGATCATTCTTAATCATTTTGTTCTTATTGTTTATGCCCATTCTCTTTTTGATAATGTCAAAGGGGGAGAACGTACTGTTGAATTTGTATCCTTTTTCTTGTAAATTTTTTTTTCAAAAAATTAAAAACAACAAAAATTTTTTTATCTCCCATATTTTTAAAAGTTTTGTTCTAGTAATGGGGAGATTAGGAGAAAATGTCTTCTTCTTTTCAAATTCAAATAATAATGTTTGCCATCATAAAAAAGGGAGAGATTGTTGCGGGTCTATTTTTATGGTTTATGATTTTGATGATAGCAAACACTCTTATTTTACTATGACTGCCTTATCTACTAACATTTCAGGTCCACAAGATCAAACTGCAATTTGGAATCATCTCAAGATTAGGTAGACTAGGTTTTAGTCTGTTTGTACCTTTTTTTTTTCTTGAGTCTTTTGTAATTTGCGTGGCTCCTAAAGCTATATAACTTTACACACACGCAGCTTGGAAGATTTTCTAATTGTTTCTTAGAGTTTATTATTTTTGGTAACATCATCAACGATGATATTTATATCGGCCTGGATGATAGATTCATAAGCAGAAACCTTAATTAGGGCATCCTCATTAAGGTAGCCGTCATTAAGCCGATCGGCCTAGATGATATTTGTATCAACCAGGATGATAGGCTCAATTAAGAAAGAATCAGCCGCCATGTTCTGTTTAGGTATTCTTTATTTTAGGAAATCGACTAGGACGATATCCACATCATGCCGGACAATCTAACTCAATTATGCCTAAACTAATCTAGTATCTTTGGAAATTATTAAAGGATGATTGATTCGATCACATCGTCTAGGACAATCATAGGATCGGTCGGGACAATGTCGTGGATGATTGACATCGGCCAGCTTCAATTCAGGGCAAAGATCAGGATGATTGTACTCGGTTTTAAACTAATTTGCCAGGACGATATTACATCAGCCCAGATGATGTAACCAATTTTTTTCTGATCGTCCCAATTCATCTCGGGCTGATTGAGCTTAATTTGTACTGATCAGCCATGACGATATTCGTATCGGCCTGGATGATAAAGTCGGCAAGTTGTATTAATGAGCTCGATTTGAGATCTTCTATTTAAGCTTTTGACAAGGCAGTTTTATAAGTTTCTTTGGCATCGAGGATGAACAGGTAGATCATCTAGGATGATCACTAATAATTGGACAAAAATTATGAAGATCATCCAGGATGAGGAGGATCGTCCATGATGATTAGGAATTATTGAGGCAGAAAATGATCAGATCATGTAAGACGATAATGGATCGTCTAGGATGATAAAAAATAGAGAAGTTAAATTAGCCATCAGAGAGTGGAATGAAAATATCATCTAGGATGATATAAATATTGTGCTGGATGATGTGACAAAAAAGTTAAAATTTAGGGGATGGATGGAGATGATTAGAGAATGCCAAAAAGTGTGAAAATCAACTGTAAAAGATAAAAATAAAATACAAAAAGACACTAAAAACATCAAAAGGAAAAAAAAATTTTTTGATCAAAACTCGAATATGATAAATTATTCATGTGATTGCATTAACATTTGTAAGAATCAATGAGTTAACATCATCAAAATTTGAAAAATGGTAGAACAATCGATCCTGTTAGCACTAGCTCGGACTTCTCATAGGGCAAACCAACCTTTGAAAATAAAGATCTAAATAAGAAAAATTAATTGGATAAGAGAAAGAATTCTGTTGAAAACTTGGTTTCGAAAAAATATCTTATAGAATAGTGTATCAAAATAATTAGTCACAATCATGAATTTCGAATACAATTCCTTACAAATATCAAGTGACACATGAATTCTTATAATATTTAAAAGTTTGAAAGAGAAGAAAACTTGCTTTTGGTGGGTTTATTTTATGCCTTTTATCAATTGATTGCACACTTTACGCATCTTTTGATTTTTTATACACTTTGTGTATCTTTTAATTTTTGGCGATCATTGCGAATTTTTTCATCATTTGTTTTTATTTTTTTGGGCTCATTTTATGCCCTTGATATTTTTTATAAGCTAGTTCTCTTTTGAAACTCTTAAATAATCTTAGTTATGAGTATATCTTCTAGATATTAGAGAAGAAAAACTCACTCTCTAATATAAGGAAGAATAAACCACAAAATAGAATCAAATTCATATGATAAATGCATTGATAAGACTACGAATACATGAAAGTGATTTAATGACTTTGAATATTATTTATATAAGATAGATTACTATAGCAAGATAAAAAAGATCTTAATCGCAAAGTCTATTTGTTAATTTGAGATAAATTTTTGTTTATAAAAGAAAATTACACCATGAAAAGAAGTTAGAGGAAGGGAAATAATCAATGATATTTCTCCCTTTAACTGATTTAGGGATGTCAAAATATTAACTATAGATTTTCAAAAATAAAAATAAGACACAAGATATCAATTCAGCAGTGATCAAGAAAAAAAAAAGAAAAATGTAGAAAATTAAAAATAGTAGAAATGAACACATTAAATGAATAACAAAAAAAATAAAGAAAAACTACAGTCACCAAGAAAGGAAAATAACAAACAAAAAATAAAAAAAAATCAGAGAGAATCATGTTCATGCATTTATGTCAATCACACCCAATCTGGTCTTAAAAATACTAAATGTTTCGAAGGTTAGTGGTTTAGTAAATATGTCAGCTAGTTGATTCTCAGTTGCCACATGGTGTAACTCAATATCTCCTTTGGTCACAAGGTCTCTAATAAAGTGATGCCTTATATCAATGTGCTTGGTCATTGAATGTTAAATAAGATTCTTAAAAATGCAGATGACACTAGTGCTGTCATAAAGGATCAAAATTATGCCTACAGGTAATTCTAAATCCAAAATTTGCTTCTTTAACCAAAGGACTTGGGCCGCACAACTCCTTAAGGCAATGTACTTAGCTTTAGTAGTGGAAAGTGCAATAGAGTTTTACTTTCTAATGGATAAAGAGACTAAAGACTATCTTATGAATTGATAAGTCCTAAAAGTTCTCTTTCTATTCACCTTATATCCTGCAAAATCAAAATCAAAATATTCAATAATCTTAAAATAAGTATTGTGCCTAGGATACCATATTCCTAAGTTTGGGTCCGTAAGAGATATCTAAGAATTCTCTTAACTGCAGTCAGGTGGAATTCTTTAGGATCAGAATGAAATATAGCATTGAGATGAACACTAAATATTATATCAGGTCAGCTAGTAATCAGGTAAATAAAAGATTCAATCATCCTTATGTACTTCTTTTGATCAATAGATTTTCCATTCGAGTCCTTATCCGACTAAACTCTGGAGATCGTGGGAGTATTAATTGGCTTGGCTTTAAATATTTCATATTTCTTCAAGATGTTTTTTATATATTTTGATTGATTTAGAAAGAATCCATCATCAAATTATCTTATGCTAAACCCTAAAAAGAAAGATAACTCTCCCATCATACTCATATCAAATTCCTTACTCATTATTTTAGAAAAATTATCGCATAGCTTTTTATTAGAAGATCCAAAAAGTATATAACTGATATAGATCTAAATAATGAGTAATTCATCTCCTACTTTTCTCAAAAATAGGTTGGTGTCTACGCTCCCCTTAACAAACTCACTCTATAGTAAGAATGTGCTAACCCTCTCATACCAAGCTTTAGGTGTCTGTTTTAATCTGTATAAGGCCTTTTTTAATTTTTAAATATAATTTGGAAATTGAGAACTCTCAAAACTTAGGGGTTGTTCTACCAACACATCCTCTTTTATTATCCCATTTAAAAAGACACTCTTAACATCCATTTGGAAAAGCTTAAATCCCTTATAACAGGCAAAGGCTAGCAACACTTTAATGGCTTCCAATCTAGCTATAGGGGCAAAGGTCTCCTCAAAATCAATCCATTCTATTTGGTTGTACCCCTTAGCCACCAATCTCGCCTTATTCCTAACCACCACACCAGAATCATTCATCTTATTCTTAAAGACCCATTTTGTTCAAACTACACTTTATCCCTTTAGTTTTTTTACAAGCCCCCAAACATCATTCCTAACAAATTAGTTTAATTACTCTTACATGGACAAGATCTAAAACTCATTAGATATGGCTTGATTGATATTGGTGGGTTCAGTCATTATGATAAAGGCAGAGTGGTTCACTTTCTTCCTAAGACCATACCTAATCCTAACACCTTCAGAAGGGTCTCCTATGATCAGTTCTTTAGGATGACTAGAAGAATATCTCTAATCTCTAGGCAAGGTGTGTGTAGGTTCAACCCTGTCCTTTAGATTTGCATTTTTTACTCCTTGGATAATCTCATCTACTCCTTTAGTATTTTGGGGCTCTACTATCTTCTCCAAAATTTTAATTTCTTAGGTAATCTCTCCAACTTCATCTTTATCTTTAACTCTAGACTTCTTAGGATGACATTCATCAAACACTACATGAGTAGTCTCCTCCACCATGAATGTTATCTTATTAAATATTCTAAAGGATTTTGCCACACTTGAATATCCTAAGAACACTCCATCAGATTTTGGGTCAAATTTTTCTAAGTGTGACTTCCCATTATTAAGAATGAAAACCTTACAACCAAAGACATGGAGGTGGAAAAGTTTGGGTGTCCTACCCTTAAGGATCTCATAGAGTGTCTTATCAAGTTTGGCTATAATATTCACTCTATTCAACACATAATAATCTGTGTTTATTGCTTCAGCCCAAAAATACTTTGGAAGTGAATACTCAGTAAGCATGACTCTAATGGATTCACCTAAGGTCTGATTCTTCTTTTCGGCTATCCCATTCTAGTGAGGGGTCCTAGGAGCTTAGAAGTTGTGACTAATCCTCTTATCCTCACAAAAGTTTCCAATCTCTCATTTTCAAACTCTTCCCCATGGTCACTATGGATGGTTAAGATCTCACATCCTAGCTTTTTCTGAATATAAGTGAAGAATGATCTAAACTCATCAAAAGACTCATTCTTATGTGACAAAAATTTAATCCATGTAAACCTCAAGTAGTCATCGACAATCACAAAACCATAGACTTTCTCCCTTAAGCTGGTAGTGTTAACGGGTCCAAACAAATCCATGTGAAGGACTTTTAAAGGTCTAGAGGTGCTAATATCCTTAATAGAATGGAAAGAGGATTGGACTTGCTTTCCTAGTTGGTAGGTATCACAAAGGTGGTCTTTGGTGAACTTAAGCATGGGGATACCTCTATCTTGGTCCTTTTAGGTCACTCTCTTAAGGGTTTTTATACTGGCATGATATAACCTTCTATGCTATAACTACAACTCATCAACAACTATTTTTAAGCAAAATGAAGTAACACATTCAATATTATTTAAATCAAGCTTGTACATATTGTTGATCTGCTTTCTCTTCAAAATAGTATTGTTATTCAAGTTAATAATACAAGTATTTACCAAAAATTTTATGATGAAGCCCTTATCATACAGTTGACTGATGCTTAGCAAGTTGTGTTTTAATCCATCTACAAGTAAAACATTTTCAATCAAAAGGTTCTTGGAGTTTCAAATTATACCCATGTCCACCATTTTCCTGGTGGTGTTGTCTCCAAGTGTGACCTTGCCTTTAACCTTGGCCTCCAGCAAAATGAATTTGTTGGTATCTCCAATCATGTGTCATGAGCATCCACGTTCTAGGTACCACATGCTCTCATTAGGCCTTTTGTGAGAGCAAGCCTATAAAATCATCAAACATAAGATTTAGGAACACAAAGAAGTTTGGGTCCCTTCTTATGGAAAGAAGAATGTAATGCATGCATGCTTTGCTGCGAATCATGTAATTTGGGTCTCCAAACCCAATGTGTCCTACGGTAAATAATGCAAGTATGAGAAATATGTCCTAGCAAGCCATATGAAAGATATCTAACACCAGGAAAAGAGTTTACTAATATATTTGGGCTATAGTGCCTCTTCCTAGGTTTCAAAATTTTTGGCTTTAGATTAGGTGTGGATGTAGTCCTATTTTCCTCAAGTGCTTTTAATTTTTTAAACTCTTTTTCAAACTCAACATGGGATGACTTCAAGGAATCATTTGCATCAAATAATTCAATATGATTATTGTTTAATGCATCAAACTTATCAAGTAGTGACATGTGATTGCTATTAATTATAGAGTGATTTTTAAGTAAGATTTTATGCTCTTTTTACAAATTTAAAAACTCCATTTTCAAACTAGCATGCAATTTCTTAAGTTTTCTATATGATGCATGAATTTATTCAAAATCTTCAAGTAATTATTTATATGTTAGTTCACATTCCTCTTCTTGGTCAGACTGACCAAGATGATCTTCCGCCATCAAGCACAAGTTTGTAGTCTCGTCTTTAGCTTCAGTCTTAGAGGAGTTAGATGCAGAGAATACCTTTTGGAATCGCTTCTTATCCTTTTCCTTTCTGAACTTAGGTTTCTCCTCACCATTCTCCTTGCTAGGGTGAGCCTTAAGTGTAGGACAATTAACTTTAACGTGTCCCAATTTCCTGCATTCAAAATAGATCGTATCATTAGAACTCTTAAAATTTTTGCTACCCTTACTTTTATTCCACTTCTGATGGTTTTTATTCTTCGTCCTTAGAAATCTTTTGAATTGCCTTGTGATTAAGGCAACATCAATGCTTTTAGACCCGAAAGAATTAGTGTCCATGTCGTTAGCCTTCAGCGTCATAATTTTCTCCTTTTTTCTCACCTATATTAAGGTTTCTTTGATTCACCCCTTGCTCATAAGCAATGAGTGATCCAAGTATGTTATTAATCGAATAAGTATTCAAATCTTTAGATTCAGTAATTACAATAATCTTAGTATCAAAGGAAGAATGCAAGCATCTCAAAATTTTATTAACTTTTTCATAATTCATGAGTTCTCTTCCTAAAGCATACAATAAGGTGATAATTTGAGTAAGTCTAGTATACATGTCAAAAATTGATTCAGTAGGTTTCATATAAAAAAAGTTTGTAGTCATGCAATAAAATATTCAACTGAGATTGCTTAACTTCATTTACTCCTTCATAAGTAATACACAATATATCCCAAATTTCTTTATCGGTAGCACAAGTTAAAACACACATGCAATCTTCAGATTTTAAAGCATAGAAAAAATAGTTCAAATATTTCACATTAAGTTATGCTAAATCCCTTTCATCAAAAGTGCATTCAGCAAAAGGAAGTTTAGTTCTAATGCCATTAATTTCATGTGATGGAGGTGAATAACCTTCTTTAACAAGCATCCATATGCGATAGTTAATCGATCGTAAAAATGTAGACATGCTAGTTTTCTAAAAATTAAAAGGAATATTCTCAAATAAAGGTGATCGGGTAATAGAGTACCCTTCTACAGTATTATAATTATTGGAGTTAGCCATGGATCAAAATTCAAAAGTTTTTAAAAAAATCAATTTTATGAATTTTGCTCTAATACCACTTGAAAGTTTGTTAGGAATATTAAGCCCTTACGAACTAGCCCAAGGCTAACTAAGAGGGGGGTCAACTGGTATTTTAAAAATTTCTCAATAAAAAAATAAACTCAAACCAAACCAAAATTGATCACTAAAAAAAAACAAAGTGCAGAAATTAAAAGCAGAAAAAGAAGTAATAAAGAACACATAAATTTATAGTGGTTAAGTCAACTTGACATACGTCCACTCCCTCTTGCCTCTCCTCTAGGTATTGCACTAAACTCAGTGATTCTCATTTTGCTCCCATAACAAGGCGAAGAAGGCTGTACAAACCTCCTTTTCACCGACACTAGTGAGATAGAGACCCCGACTCCTTTTGTTTTCTCTTGAAGCAAGTAGAGAACTTGACTCCTTTTGCTTCCTCTTAAAGTAGGCAGGGAACCTCGATTAATTACTAAATTAGAACTCTCTCAAAACTCTAAGGAACCAAGGACAATGATCAGAGATGATGAATCTGATCCTTGCTTGGAGAAACCTCTGTGAAACCCCTCACAAACTCTCCCTCATAAGATCTTCTCTCTCTCCCCCTTTCTCTCTCTCCTCTTTGCTCTCTCAGGTCAAGATAATAGCAAAAGTTATACTCTTAGGTAAAATAAGAGGTCTTATATAGAAGAGCTTTATATTAGCTCTTAATTGTAACAAACTGACATTATCATCCATCATGATCTGAAGATTATGCTGTATAATCAATTTAACTTCAACTTAATCAGCCAGAACGATTTGGGATGATTAGAAGGTTAATTTGTTCAGATCATCCAGGGTGATAGGGTATCATCCTATACGACTAGTTCAAGTCATCAAATATCATCCAGACCATCGCTCTGGATGGATGTCTAGACGATAGAAAAATAACTAGATCATCCGGGTCGATTAGTATAAAGTAATAAATATCATCCAGAACATCACCCTGAATGGATGTCTAGATAATAGAAAAAAAACATGATTGTCTAGGCCAATCTCCTAATCATCCTAGAAGATTAGTTCAATTCAATACATATCATCCAGAGCATCGCCCAAAATGGAACCATGCCAATTTTTGATCTTCCTGGAAAAACTAAGGTTTGTTAATTAATCATCCCGGATGAAACTGTGATCGTATAGGATGATATGATCAGGCAATCAAACTTTAATTGATTTTCTTAATTATCAAATTAATTTAGGAATAATTGTGTTGCATCATCCAGGACGATATCCTAGACGATGTCTAAAAATAAAAAATATCTAAATAGATATGGCGGATGATTCTTTTTGATTTGAGCCTATCATCCTGGATGATTCTAATGTTGTCTAAGATGATTTGCTTATTTGCGGCTACCAAAATAAGGATGCCCTAATTAGAGTTTTTATTTTTAACTGATCATCCAAGATGATTTTTGGATTATCCCAAATGATGTGATTAAAAATAGAAAACTTTAATCAAACAAGCAGAATTTTTCCCCCAAGTGTGTGTATGAAAGGTTTTTTAGCATTAGGATCCACATCATTTACAATTGAATCAAGAAAGGGTAAAAGACACTTGACAAATATTATAAACTAACTCAGTCCTAATCTACCTAATCTTAAGTTGGTTCGATTTGCAAATTGATTTTGTAGACCTGAAACGTTAGTAGGCAAGATAGTTGTAAAAAAATAGAAATGTTTATTATCATCAAAATTCTATTCCTTGAAATTAGATTTGTAACATCCCATACTTGGGAGTTTTATTTTGAATGCGCGTCATCCATTAAAGCTTTAAATCTAAATGAAACTCCACAGTTATGGTAAGTTTGGGCCTTATTTTTGTATCCCCTGTAGGTTACACCCTTTGTTACTCCTACAATCTTTTAGAACCTCATACTAATAATGAAGCTGAGTATAAATCTCTAATTTTGGGACTAGAGTTAGTCATTCATATGAATATTATGTGGGTAAAGATCTTTGGAGACACCTAACTAATCATAAATCAAGTAGTAGGAGTCTTCAAAGTACTTAATCCCGAGCTCTTAGCCTATCAGAACAAAGCAATAAAGCTCTTATGCTTGATTCCTGAATTAACTTTGACTAAAATCATTCAATCTGTAAATGGAAAAGCAGATGCATTGTCCAAGTTTACAAAAGAACTGGCTGGCCCTATAGAAATCATGTATTTATTGTTGTCCAGTATCATCAAGCCATATGCCCCATGGACTTGTCTTCTCCCTATAAGACCTTCATAGTGTTTTTAGTTGAGGAAGACTCAGATTTGAGAGTGCCCTTCTTAGAATACTTGAAGTAGGGTAGGCTTCCGGATGGTTGATCTCTTACCATTCAAATTAGAAAGAGAGCTCTATCATTCACCTATATAAATGATACCCAATATCGATGCTCTTTCAACCAATTGTAGTTGCGTTGCCTTAATAATGAAGAGGCTCGTAAGGTCATGAACAAGAAACGTGAAGGGATTTGTGGTGCTCATCAGTCCAGACAAAAAAAGAAAGATATAATTAAATGCTTTTGTTACTATTGGCTGACTATGTTTTGTGATTATATGGAGCATACTAGAAAGTACCATTAGTCCCAGATTCATAGCACGGTGATTCACTAACCAACTAATATGTTGCACCCTATTGTTTCATCTTGGCCATTTGAAGGTTGGGGCATGAATATAGTGGTTCCTATCGACCTTCGTTTCTCTAAGGGTTATAGGTTCATTTTACATGCCACTGATTATTTCTCTAAGTAGGCAGAAGCTATCTCGCTTAAATAACTTAAATCAGAAGATGTTATGCACTTATTTTGTGATCATATCGTGTACCATTTTGGTGTTCCATGCCATATAATTTTAGATAACGGCTCATCATTTAAAAGCACCCAAATTTTTAGATTTTCCCATCGCTATAACATTAATTGGCAATACTCTTCAATCTACTACCCTAAAGCCATTGACTTGGCAGAGTCATTTAATAAAACTCTCATGCAACTTATAAGAAAAATACTTGTTGCAAATAAACAAGAATGGCAAGATAGGTTACCTTAGACATTATGGGCCTATAGGATTATATAATGTACTCCTACCTAGTCTACCCTATATGCTTTAGTTTTTAGAGTTGAAGCAGTCCTCCCACTTGAGGTCGAACTCCCCTCGCTGTGTGTGGTAGTTAGTCATAATCTTTCTCATGAATATAATGCATGACTATAGTTGGAAGAGCTTGATGATATAAAAGAGCTTCATTTGCAAGTTCATCAAAACCTTAAACTATATTATGCCCATATGGCTCGGTCACCTGATCGCCTTGTTTGACCTCAAGATTTTCGGGTTGGCAACTTAGTTTTTATTTTGTTTAAGCCTACCATTTTGTGTCGAGACCGAAGTGGTAAGTTTGAGCCTATTTGGGAAGGCCCCTTTACTATAGAGTAAGTTTATAAAGGTGGTGCTTACATATTTGTTGATGCAAATGGCATTCACCCTATGCTTGAGTTTTGTATGTCGTAAGGAGTGCCTCCCTACCTCCTATGAATATCCCTATGTATATGTACCTCCTAGAATGATCCTTTTTACTTTTTGGCAGTCTATGTGGCCACGATGATTTGTCCTTTACTATATGATGTTAGTTACAAAAAGTATAAGGCTATCCTTAAAGATAATACACTGATACACCTTAAGGTTGTTTGTGCTGACGTCTGTATACACCAATCACATTTATGTTAGCACATAGAGCCGTTAATTTATCCCCCCCCCCTTTACGAGGATATATTCTCCCCAATTTCCCTTTGTACCCCCAAGTGTGGTCTGGGTTATCAAAACCAATGTGTTACTATCTTGGATTCCTCTTGTCTTTCTAGTGTAAACCATATGATTCATGTGTATTCAAGTTTCATGGTTTTCCTAGTCTAGTATAGACTTATGATATTCATACACCTTTGAATCTAATATAAGTTTTAGACGCTCAATTTCACTTTTCTCCCCTAAGTGTGGTTTGGTATATTAAAACCACTAGTTCAATCTCGTTTATGGAAGGTAATACTAGGTCCACACCTAACCTATATTTGTCAAGTGTGATGATAATAATACACTATCCCTATGTGAATATTTTTATTCTATTAGTTGTTATATGATAGTTGTGATCCCCAGTTCATTTAGATGAGTTGAATGTGGTCTAAGATATCAAAACCTTTTATTTAGACACTTTAAATATGAGATATTGGGTCCATGCCAACCCATATTAATCGGGAATGGTAATGCGGATTCACTATCTTTATATGGATTTCATCGATATGCTAATTTTTCTATGATTGTGCTCCCCAGTGTTGAAACTTGTTCACTATGAATTAGGTTGTTAAACCTAAGCTTATATCCCATAGCTAACCAAGAGGGGGTGAATTGGTAATTAAAAAAAAATAACCCTCTTTTTAAATTAGGAAATGAAAATAAAACTTTAGTGAATTTTTCTAGAAAACGTTTTTCAACCACAATTTAAAAGTAAAAACACAAAAATAAATAAGCAGCGAAAAATAAGGACATGAGATTTATAGTGGTTTGGTCAAAACTTGACCTACATCCACTCTTCGGAGGCACCCTCAGAGTATTGCATTAATACCACTAGTGACTCTCCTTTTGCACCCACAGCAAGACGGAGAAGCCTTTATAAAACTCTCTTTCACCACTACCCAGTGCGGCAGAGAACCGTCGTCCTTTTACACTCTTCATAGTGTTGGCAGAGAACCATCTGTCCTTTCACACTCTCCCGGTATAGGCAGAGAACCCTTCATCCTTTCACACTCTCCTAGTGTCGGCAGAGAACCCTTCTTCCTTTCATACTCTCTTAATGTGGGCAGAGAACCCTTCATCCTTTGACACTCTTCCAGTGTGGGCAGAGAACCCTTCATCCTTTCACACTCTCCTAGTGTGGGAAAAGAACCCTTCGGCTGTTCACACTCTCCAAGTGTTGGCAGAGAATCAGATCTCCTTGACAGATCTTCTTCACAAGAAATCTAGAAGGAAGAAAGAAAAGAGTAAAGTAAACACAAATCAAAAGTAAAGATTCTTACCTTTGAACACCAAGTGAAGCCTTCACACTCTAGTAGTAAGAATCCTCCTTCGAACACTCTCTTACACTCTTTCCTTGACTCTTCTTTCAATAGGCACAAAGATTAGTAGATAAAAAGATTAAGTGGCATTTTAGATTGGACTATTTATAGGAAAGACATAAAAAACCGTCCAAAAACTACAAAATTTTAAGTCAATATGCATTGGATCGTCCCGTACAATCGTGGATCGTCTTAGACAATTTTACTTAAATGCGTTGGAAACGAACCTAATGTATATGGGTACGAAATGACTTCGTACACACACATTATCCCGTATGAACTAGGTTCGTCCGATACGAATGGTTATTGCATAGGTCGGTTCCCAAAAACTGCAGAACGTCACTAAAATTTCATAGTTGGTTCACTTCGTCCTGGGACAAATATGGGTTTGTCCGGACAAAATTTTTTCTAGAGAGCAATTCATTCTGGCATGATTATAAATTTTGTCTGAAGAAAATTCTCCAAAGGAGATTTCGTCCCGGGATGAATATACTTCGTCCCGGACGAAAATACTCCAGAGAGCAACTCGTCCTGAAACGAATATAAATTTCATCTGAACAAAAATTTTCCAGAGAACATTTCGTCCTGTGACGAATACACTTCATCCTGGATGATCAGGACTTAGAAAAATTTTCTTCAATTCATATTTGTTCGATTGCTCTTACGAGGAGAAAACTGACCTGATCGTCCTGTACGAACTATGTTAGTCCCGTACGATCAGTACAAATTTTTTAAGATCTCCTTAAGTGTGTGTGTTTATTCACTCAATTACATTCACTCCCTCTCAAATTTAAATCAAAGAAAAATATAAGCTTTAAATACACAAAGTATTTTATGCTAAATTTGATTTGAAGTCTTCGTAGTCTGAAGTTTGATTTTCCTAAAATGTTAGTACACACAAGAGCAAAAATAACTCTTCTAAAAAGTGTTAGGAGATAACTACACATAAAATAATAATACTTGAAATCATCAAAACTATACAAGTTGCAAGAATGTAAAACATTCAAATAACAACTCTCTTAATAATCTTCTCCTTTTTTATGATGGTAAAACAATTATTATTTGTATAGTTTTAAATTCTAAGAATCTTTTAAACTCCCTCTGAATTGATGAACACATAAAAATAAGGAGGCATTGAACAACATAATAATTTTTTTATTTTTTAAAATTTTTTTTGGAATACAAAACAACCAAAAATAAAACAAACACACAACATATACAACATACACAAAACACAAAATAAAAAAAATACACACACATACAATACGAATTAAACAATACCACGAATCAAATAATTTCCCCCCTTTTTTGACAACAACAAAAAGTGAAGAAGAAAAAGACTTGAAATATAAGCAGAAATATGAAAATCATTTGATAATTCAATCTTGAAAGTGATTGAAATAAGTTATGCAAATAAAAATAATATACTAGGCAAATCATAGGAATTCATAGAATTTAAGAAGAGATATAACATAGATAATAAAAAGAATTTATCAAAAAAATGAGTCAATTTAGACATTAAGATATGAAAAATCATTGCAAAAATGATGAAAATAAAAATAGTATATTTCAAATTTTAATATGAAATATAAATGAAGATAAGATCAATTTGAATTAAGAGATTAAAATAGTCTAGAAAGAAATAGCTACCACATGTGGGGCTTTACGCATCTTTTTCAAAGTTGTGGCACATTTTTGTGCATCTTTTCACTTGTTGGACTTATTTTGTGCCTCTTTTTTACAGTGCGAACGTTCGCGCATTTTTTTTTATTTTTGTATATTTGTACATTTTTTAAGAGTAATCGTATTCTTTCTAAAATCAATAATAAAAAATTTCAAATTTATCTAAGTGCATAATTATATATTGATAAGTGAAATATAAAATAATAAAATATTACAATTGCAATAATAATATTAACAATAATGTAGTCTAAATAAGTGACATGAAATTGACAATCTTATTAACATCAAGTTATAAGAAAAACTTAAATTTAGAAAACTTAGATTTTATAATGAATTTAATTTTAACTTACAAATCAAGATATATCACTATTTAAGATTAAAAATCTAATGATTGTCATAAATGCTAACACACATTTCAATACCATTAAATTCAAAACACGAGAACATATATTGATATCAATATGAAGATATTACAATCTAAGCTCAAGATATTAATATAAAAACAAAACATCTAAAGAAAAGAAAATACAGCAAACTTTCTTAAAACAACAACTAACTCACAAACTACAGAAAATACATAAAATCCAGTGTAACTATCTTTGAGATGAACCCTGATCTGGAGGAGGAGGAGGTGCAGCACCAAAGATGTTAAAGTAAGTACTCATCATAGGCACATTGGTACTGATATCATTATCTGGTCCCTCATAAAACTCATGTCATGTTGATACTGTGTGTCTTGTTGTTGAAGATGTGTCTCAATTTGATCAAAATATTGATCAAAATGAGTCTCTAGGCGATTAAATCTTTGAACCAAATCCTGATAATTTGATTCATTGGAGGGTGCAGGTGCAGCTTCATGTTCTTCCTCAGTATCATTAATGACACATGCTTTACTTGATTCTTCTTTGAAGATTCCTCTAAATGATCTGTCATTGTAGTAGAGCAGTTCTTCAAACTCTTGATCATGAAGAACCAAATTGTATTTCTTGTCCAGAATATAGGCAACTAGATGTCCTAAGGCGATATAATTCTTTCTCTTATGCTCTACATGACCAATTTCAGACAGCCCATAAAGATAGTCAAGGATAAGTTGGGCTTCATCTATAGGTTCTTTAGACATGATCAAAAATGTCACCATAGAAAGAAGAGGGTTATATTGATTCTATCACTAGTTTTAGGAATAATTGAAGTTCTAAGAAAATGCTGGATGATACGTGCATTTCGAACGAGACCGGATACTTTAGCCATATGTTCGTTCAAATTATTTCTTCTAATCACATTATTAATTTCATACCATTCATAATCATGAGTGTTGATCAAGTGATGAGCTCTAGCTCCCTCTGTCCTTAAATTCAAAAAGGCTCCTAAGTCAGCCTTGGTGATTTCAACTTTTTGTTTAAAGACAAAGGAACAGATTATAGAATGGTCAGAATTAAAGATCATGTTGGCGAGAAAGTAGTGAAAGGTTTATTTATTGTAGAGATAGACGAGGGTAAGGATAAAACCAAACTGTATTGAAGCAAATAAGTTTATCACCTGAAAAGTAAGTTGTTCTTGGATTAGGATTCTGGAGGGTGTGATATTTGCTGAGACAAACTTAGGAAAAGATTCCTCATTTGCTTTGGAAAGGAAGTTCTCAAAAGAATTTCTATGTGGTTTCCTAGCCAGAATCTTTTGTCTCTTACTTGAACTTGCCATTTGAAAAAGAACTAAAATACGAAAGAGATTGAAAGTGAAGTTTAGAGTGTGACTATTGAGTTCAAAAGCCCTTCTATTTATTGAAAATGACATGTTCATACCAGACGAAAAAATTTCGTCCCGTACAAACTTCTCGATTTGTCTCGTACGAAAAAATTTTGTATGGACAAACCAATGCATCAAAATGAAACAGCTTTTCATAATTAACACAACTTACGAAGCATCCTTTCATACAGAATTTTGACCAAACTGATCGTATAGACGAACATGTGTTCATCCTGGGACGATCAGTACTTATGATCTTTTTAAAGGCAGTTAAATTTGTCCCCTACATCGAACCGACATGTGTTTGTCTGGACGAACCAAAGGTTTGTACGTACGAAGTTAGTATTAAAAACTACCTTATCCATTCAACTGCTTTATTCATTCATCCCGTCATTTGAAAAACATTTCGTCCCGGACGATCGTGACGATCGTACAGACGAAGTGTCAATTAAAAACTAAAAACTGCATGCAAACGGTTCAAAATACGATAATTAGATACACTACACAAATCGTCTCGTACAAATAAATTTCGTCCCGGACGATGGACACCCAAAAATTTTAAATCATGCACTCAATTAAAACTAAAACACAAACACACTGAAAAATGAAGAACACAAATACTAAATATAGAAAATCACACATACAAGTTCACAAACACATAAAAAACACATAAAAATATTAACTAGAAAAATAAACATCAATGTTGCAAAAATATTTTTAATTAAGCATTCAAATCAATCACACTAAGTCTTGTTCTTAATGCACTGAAAGTATCAATGACTAAAGGTTTTGTAAAAATGTCTGCAAGTTGATTTTCAGTAGAAACATGAGTGAGTTCAATTTCTCCTTTAGATACATGATCCCTTATAAAATGATGCCTTATGTCTATATATTTGGTTATTGAATGTTGAATAGAATTTTTAGAAATATAAATAGCACTAGTGTTATCACAATAAATTGGAATAGTGCCTATAGTTAATCCTAAATCAATCAACTGTTGTTTCAACCAAAGTACTTGTGCCACACAACTTTCTAATACAATGTATTCAGCTTCTGCAGTAGATAGGGCTACTGAATTTTATTTTCTACTGGACCATGAAACTAATGAATTTCTTATGAACTGACATATTCCAAAAGTGCTTTTTCTATCCACCCTACAACCTGTAAAGTCAGAATCTGAATAAACCAATATTTCAAATGAAGAGCTAAATTAGTAATCAAATTCTAATTCTGAATTCCTAACAGAATCTTAAAAATTCTTTTTACTGTTATCTATGCTGATTTCTTAGGTGAGATAATAGCCACAAGCAAACACAAACATGAAATCAGGTTGGCTAGGGTTAAGTAAAGTAAAGATCCGAATTATTCCTCTAATTTTTTTTTATCAACGATTTCCCTTAGTCCTTATCCAACTGAACTAGACTCATTGCTTACTAACAGGTTTAGCATTACCATTTATACTTTTTGAGGATAATGTCCTCATAACAATAACTAATGACTGACTAAGAAATGTAACCGAACAGTATCCTCAGAAATTGGCTTATGTTAAATCCTAAAATAGTAACTTAAATCTCGTTCATTAGAACTGCATCTTAAATTCACCATACTGCATTATTTGTTACGAGAAAATCGATCTCTTAAATGAATTTTTTATTTTGAAGATCCAAATAATGATATCATCCACTAAATTTGACACAATGAGTATATTCCTTTCACAGGTTTCTTATCCAGAAGAGAGTTGTATTCCACACTTCCTTTTTCAAAAGATCTTTCAAGAAGGAAGTGCTCAACTCTCATACCAAGCTCTAGGTGCCTATTCAATCCAGTATAAGTGCAGCTTTTTCAAACTGAAAACCATGATTTGTGTTATTAGAATTTTCAAACGCTAAGTTGGTTTGTTTTAACAAAAACATCTTCTTTGAATTAGATCGTGCCTATCATTATCATATTTAACAACTTTTTATATTGTATTACACATTTTGATACAGATTTGAATCCGTAAAAGACAGGCAAAAGCTATCAAAACCTAATTGCTTCAAGACTAGGTACTAAGGGCAAAAGTTCCTAAAATATCAATGCCCTTCAATCTATTTATCCCTTAGAACCTAATCTAACTTATTTCTAATGACTACTCCTCGAGTCATTCATCATTATGGTTTTTAGAAATATCCACTTAGTATCCAACTATAATCTTTGATCCTTTGGCCTTGTAGTTAATTCCCAAATTTATTTCTTACCAAATTGATTCAACTCTTCTTGCATGACCAAAATCCAAAATTCATCTGAAAGTGCTTGATCAATATTTGTGGGTTCTATAGTTGAAATGAAGGCTGAATGATTGACTTCTTTGTTTAATCCATGCCTAGTCCTTACACCCTCACTAGGTTCACTTATAATTAATTCCTTGGGTGGTTCTCAAATCTCTAGGCAAATGATTTTCTATCTTTAAATTTTCTTCCATGTTTTCTTCCAAATTCATTTTATCAATCTTTTGTGAGTTAATCTCAATCTCATCTTCTATAACATTTGGCTCTTCCAAAATTTTAGATTCATCAAATACAACATGTGTGGTCTCCTTAATTACCAAAGTTCTTCTATTGAATACTCTATAAGATTTTCCAACACTTGAGTATCCAACAAAAATTCATTCATCTGATTTTGTATCAAATTTTTCTAAGGTAGATTTTCCATTATTATGAATGAACACCTTGCACCCAAAAATATGCAAATGAGATAAATTAGGTGTTCTACCTTTTAGCAACTTATAGGGTGTTTTATTTAATGTAGATCTCACATTCACTCTATTCAGAACATAACATGCAATGCTAACCGCCTCAGCCCAAAAATATTTAGGAAGTGAGTATTTTGTCAACATTGCTCGGGGGGCTTTTATTAATAGTCCATTTTTTCTTTCGACTACCCCATTATGCTGAGGGGTTCTAGGTGCAGAAAAGTTTTGATCAATTCTTTTCTCCTTACAAAATTCCTCAAATCTCTCATTTTCAAATTCTCCTCCATGATCACTTTGTATAGAAATAATTTCACACCCAAGTTTTCTTTGAATCGAAGTCGAAAAATTTATAAATTTCTCAAATGATTCACTCTTATGAAATAGAAATCTAACCCATGTGAATCTTGAGTAATCATCCACAATCCTAAATTCATATACCTTCTCTCCTAGACTCACAGTTCCAACTGGTCCAAAAAGATCCATATGCAAATTCTCCAATGGTTTACTAGTTCTAAGATTCTTATTGGACTGAAAAGAGGACTTCACTTGCTTTCCTAATTGATATGCATCATAAAGGTGGTCCTTAGTAAAGTCTAGTTTTGGTATACCTCTCACTAAGTTTTTTTGGGTAATCCTCCTAAGGTTTTTCATTGTAGAATGACAAAGTCTCCTATACCAAAGCCATGACTCATTAGATAAAGTTTTCAAATAAAAAGCAGTAGGAGATTGAATATAATTCAAGTCTAGCATATAAACATTATTTACCCTTTTATCATTCAAAACGTCTTTACTAGTTAGGCTTAATATGCAGCTAGTAGGAAAAAATTTCACACAATATCCTTTATCACATAGCTAGCTTATACTTAACAGATTATGCTTTAAGCCTTCTACTAATAACACATTCTCAATGTAAAAGTTATTAAGATTTCCAATCATACCTGATCCAACCATGTTTCTTATGGTGTTATCTCTAAGTGTAACTTTGCCTCCACTCTTGGCTTCCAGCAATATGAATTGTGCAGTATCTCCAGTCATATGCTTTGAGCATCCACTATCCAGGTACCATATGCTCTCACGAGGTCTTGTGTGAGAGCAACCCTCTTCTTGATCTGACTGATCAAGACTATTGGCCATTAAGCACAGATTAGTGACTTCATCTTCCTTCTCAGTCTCTGATGAATCTGAAGCTGAGTCTGCCTAGAAGGCTCTTTGAAACTTCTTCTTGCCCTTCTTTACAATTGGTTTCTCCTCTACCTTCTCCTTGCTAGGAGTAGCTTTGAGTTTTGGGCATTCAGTCTTGATATAACCAAGTTTCATGCACTCATAGTAAATCACATCATTTGAAACCTTGGCATTTTTATTAAATTTACCTCTATTCCAATGCTGGCGTCTCTTATGCTTCATCTTTAGAAAGCTTCTGAATTGTCTAGTCATCAATGCGATGCCATCTTCATCCTCAGATTGTGAGTGTTCACTCTCAGACTCTTCCACATATAGTGCTATGTTCTTCTCCCTTCGTGGTTCATCTGCATCAATCTTTCTTTGGCTAACGCCTTGCTCGTAAGTAATTAGCGAACCAAGAAGATTATCAATAGAGTAAATGTTTAGATCCTTAGACTCTGTAATTGCAGTAATTTTAGCATTATAAGCAGAAGGCAAACAACAAAGAATCTTATTAACCATTTCAGCATTTGTTAGTTCCCTACCTAGTGCATGCAAAGAGGTGACTATTTGTGTAAATCTTATGTACATATCAGAAATGGATTCATTTGGTTTCATGCAAAATAATTCATAATCATGCAATAAGATATTAAGTCTAGATTGCTTACCTCATTAGTCCCCTCATTAAGTTACAAAGTCTATCTCCATACCTGTCCTTTCCCACTTTGTAACTGGAAAACCATGCTAGGCTTCGCATTTAAAGCACAAAAGAAATCTTCCCAAGTATTTGGCATTAGTTGTGCTAAGTCACGTTTCTCTACTATCTAGACTAAAAAGGTGTTTCACTCTAACACTCCGTCAACTAGTCTAGTTGATTTGTATACCCTTCCTGAACTAAGAATCAACTTATAATAATCAATGACTGAAAATGTAGACATGCATGTTTCCAAAAATCAAAAGGTATATTATCCGAACAGTGGAGTCTAGTTATAGAGTAACCCTCAAGTGTATTTCGGGTTTCAAATGTACTATCTACGTTAATCAAAAAGTAGTCTACTTATGATTTTGAAACAAAGCTCTGATACACTTATTGAAAACTCGTTCACCTATGAAATAGGTTGTTAAACTAAGTATAGTCCGACGCTAAACCAAGAGGGGGGGGGAGTAAATTGGTAATTAAAAAAAAATTTTAACCCTCTTTTTGAATTAGAAACAAAATAAAAACTTAGTAAATTTCTAGAAAATATTTTTCACCATAATTTTAAAAGTAAAAAACTAAAAATAAAAGGGAAAAATAAAGAATAAGATTTAAAGTGGTTGCCAAAACTTGACCTACATCCACTCCCCGGAGGCACCCTCCGAGTATTGCACTAATACCACTAGTGACTCTCCTTTTGCACCCACAACAAGGTGGAGAAGCCTTTACAAAATTCTCTTCCACCACTACTTGGTGCGGCAGAGAACCGTCATCCTTTTATATTCTTCCTAGTGTTGGCAGAGAACCATCGGTCCTTTCATACTCTATCGGTATAGGCAGAGAACCTTTTGTCCTTTCACACTCTCCTAGTGTGGGCAGAGAATCCATCATCCTTTCACACTCTCCTAGTATGGGCAGAGAACCCTTCGTCCTTTGACACTCTCCTAGTGTGGGTAGAGAACCCTTTGTCCTTTCACACTCTCCTAGTATGGGCAGAGAACCCTTCGGCTGTTCACACTCTCCGAGTGTTGGTAGAGAACCAGATCTCCTTGACATATCTTTTTCACAAGAAATCTAGAAGGAAGAAAGAAAAGAGTGATGTAAACACTCTCTTGCACTCTTTCCTTGACTCTTCTTTTAATAGGCATGAAGATCAGTAGATAAAAAGATTAAGTGGCTGTTTAGATTGGACTATTTATAGGAAAGACACAAAAAACCGTTTAAAAACTGCAAAATTTCAAGTCAATACGCATTGGATCGTCTTGGACGATTTTACTTAAATGCGTTGAAAACAAACCTAATGTATATGGGTTTGAAATGACTTCGTACACACACATCGTCCCATACGAACTAGGTTCGTCCGGTACAAATGGTTATTCTATAGGTCGGTTCCCAAAAATTATAGAACGTCACTAAAATTTTAGAGTCAGTTCACTTCGTCCTGGGACGAATATGAGTTCATCCGGATGAAATTTTTCCAGAGAGCAACTCATCCTGGCATGATTATAAATTTCGTCTGAACAAAAGTTCTCCAGACGAGATTTCATCCCGGGATGAATACACTTCGTCCTGGACAAAATACTCCAGAGAGCAACTCGTCTTGGAACGAATATAAATTTCATCTGAACGAAATTTTTTCAGAGAACATTTCATCCTGGGATGAATACACTTCGTCCTAGACGATCAGGACTTAGAAAAAATTTCTTCAATTCCTTTCATTGCTCTTACGCGGAGATAACTGACCTGCTCATTCCGTACAATCAGTACAAATTTTTTAAGATCTCCTTATGTGTGTGTGTTTATTCATTCAATTACAATCACTCCCTCTCCAACTTAATTCAAAGAAAAATACAAGCTTTAAATACACAAAGTATCTCATGCTGAATTTGATTTGAAGTCTTTGTAGTATGTAGTTTAATTTTCCTAAAATGTTAGTACACAGAAGAGCAAAAACAACTCTTCCCAAAAGTGTTAGGAGATAACTACACATAAAACAATAATATTTGAAATCATCAAAACTATACAAGTTGTAAGAATGTAAAACATGCAAATAGCAACTCTCTTAACACCCAGTTCATTCACACTAGTGGCTTAGGTTATCAAAGCTAGTGTTTCACTTCTTTATAATATCATATACACTTTCTCTCTGCCCAGTTTTATTAATGTTGTGAATATGGTCTGGGTTATCAAAGCCATTCATAACTCCCTCTCTTTATCTCCAATCATTAGATAATATTTTCATACTTAGAGTAACTCATTGATATGGTAAACATTTCATTGATCATGTGTTATCTTTGACAGTATGGGGTATGCCCAATCTATAATTGACAACATATTAAAGAAAATTAAAGAAAATTATATGATGATAAAAAAAGAGGGACGCTCTCAGTAGAGCAAAACCAATTGCCCTTATCACAAGTGGAACCCGACTTTACTCTCTATGAGCCTAAGTTCCTAAATTTCTCCTTGCCTCTCCTTCGAAGCATCTCGATGATTGCTTCAAGGATGAGCCTACATTTATTTTATTATAATTTATTATTATTCTCATTATCTTTGTTAGTGATGTGGTATATTTTGTTCTGGGTGTTCACATTACTTCCTAGTGTGCTTGGATTTTTTTGAGGAAAGATCAGCCCCTTCTTTCTTTTAACAACCCATTCTCCTAATCATACCCTGCCCTGAGCTACCAAAGTAATTCTATGGATGCATTGGTGTTTATTTCACTTCCCACAGGGTCCCACTAGCTTGGGGTGGATGTTACCACTGTGATCCTTTTATATTTATTGATAATTTTCATACTTACTATCCTCAGTGGTGAGTGTGTTCCCTTCTTTAGCTTGAGTTATTTTCATAATTATGATGTAGTACATCTTGTCTTAGATGTTAGCATCACTTCTATGTGAGATTAGATTTTCTAGTAGAAGATCAGCTCATTATCCTTTTTACCGACCTACTTTCCCATTTATACCCTACTATTTGCTGCCAGAGTAGTCCTATGGATGCCTCAAGGCCACTATCACTTCCCATAAGGTCCTACTAGTTTGTGTGGTATTACCATAGTGAGCTTCGATGATTATTGATCCTATTCTTAGTTATTATCTTTGGTAGTGAGTGTGTCCCCTCATTACTTCAATTTTTCTCCCCATTCGTGGTGTAGTGCATCATGCCTTGGATGTCACCATCACCATCTTTCGAGCTTTGATTTTTTAGATGGAGACCAGCTCTTCAATTCCTTGTGATACATACTTTCCCATTATGATCCAACTCTTGACTACAAGAGAGGTTCGTTGGATGTGTGATGTTATTTCCACTTCATACATGGTCCCCATTAGTTAGTATGGGTCCACCACTATAGTTCCTTGATGATTATTTCTACTTGTTATAGTTTTGTTCTTTGTAGCTGGTATATCCCCTCGTTACTTTAGTTATTTTTTCACTTAGAATGAGATTTCCCCTCTTGTACTTTGCTAAGGGCATATCTCTTTTTATTATCCCTTGAAGCATCAGTCTGATGCTTCCCCCCTTTTTTAGATGAGGTTAGGATTGCCTGAGAAATTCCACCAGCATTCGAATACTCGTGGTCATGGCGATTTTTCCTCTACCACGTGGTAACCAAAACCCTAGCTTGGGATTCCTTAGATAAGTCTTCACTTAGAGTTCTTCCACTTACCTTTCCTTTCTCCCTTGCATCCCTGTACAGATCAATGTTAGGTTTGTGTTGAGATTACTTTCACCTTCTATCCTTCTATTTCGATATGGTCAGGTAGGTAGTTGGTTTACTTACTTACCTGGTGGGGTGCTTGATAGAGTCCTTGGGAGGCATACCTCACGACCTTATCTCTTTACTCACTATTTTGATATGGTCAGGTGAGTATTGAGCATTCATATTTGTTTCTTTGATATGGTCAGATGGATGTTGAACCTTACCCGGTGGGATACCTGATAGAGTCCTTGGGAGACATACCCCACCACCTTGACTCTTTACTCATTATTTCGATATGGTCAGGTGAGTATTGAGCCATTCACATATGTTGGTTCAGTATGATCAAATGGATGTTGAACCTTATCCGGTGGGGTGCCAAGTAGAGTTCCTGGGAGGCATACCCCACCACTTTGACTCTTTACTCACTATTATGATATGGTCATGTGAGTATTGAGCCATTCACATCTGCTATTTTAATATGATCAGGTAGGTGTTGAACCTTACCTGGGTAGTGGTACCTGACAGAGTTCTTGGGAGGCATACCCCACTACGCCTGACTGTTTACTCACTATTTTGATATCTTCAGGTGAGTACTAAGCTGTTATATTCACAATTTTGATATGGTAAGGCAGATGTTGAACCTTAACTTGTTAAAGCATAACAGAGTCCTTAGGAGGCATACCTCATTAAAAGTTCGTTAAGAATGTTAAACCCTTATAAACTAGCCCAAGGCTAACCAAGAGGGGGGGGGGAGGGGGGGTGAATTTGTATTTTAAAATTCTTTCAATAAAAAACACAAACTCAAACCAATCAAAATTCACCACAAAGAAATTTAAAATGCAGAAATTAATTGCGAAAAAAATAATAGTAAAAAACATTGAGATTTATAGTGGTTCGGTCAACTCGACCTAAATCCACTCCCCGAAGGCGCCCTCCGAGTATTGCATTAAACTCAGTGACTCTACTTTTGTTCCCACAGCAAGGTGGAAAAGCCTTTTACAAACCTCCTATCCATCGACACTGATGAGGCAGAGAACCCGACTCCTTTTGCTTCCTCCTGAAGTAGGTAGAGAACCTTGATCGATTACTGAAGTGTACCTCTCTCTAACCTCTAAAGACAAGGGATGATGATCAAAGAAGATGACTTGGATCTTTTCTTGGAGCAACCTTTGCAAAAACCCTCACAAACTCCCCCTCACAAGATCCTCTCTCTCTCTCTCTTTCTCTCCCTCTCCTCTAGGCTCTCTCAGGTCAAGACAACAATAAAATATTATCTTTTAGGTAGACCAAGAGGTCTTACATAGAAGAGCTTTCGAATAGCTCTTAATTGGAATAAATCGATCTTATCATCCAAGATGATATTAATATCATCTTGTACGATCAGTGCAAATTTAGCGTAATCATCTAGGACAATCAGAAGGAATTTTATTCATATCGTACAGGATGATAGCATATTGTCCTGTATAATTAATTCAATCAGACAAATTTCATCCAGCACATTACCCTGGATGTTTTTTTGGACAATGAAAAAATTACTATATCATCAAGGACGATTCCATGATCATCCAGGATGATTCCATGATCATCCAGGATGATTCCACGATCATCCAGGATGATTAGTTTAAAAGGACAAATATCGTCCAGAACATTCCCTGAATGGATATTTAAACAATGGAAAAATGGCATGATCATCCAGGATGATTCCCGATCATCTTGGATGATTAATTCAATTCAGTACATATTGTCCAGAACATCACCCTAAATCGAGCCAGGTCGATGTTTAATCGTCCAGGAAGAATTAAGGTTTTGTATAACGGATTGTCCAGGATGATCCTACGATCATCCAGGATGGTAGGATAAATCAATCAAACCTTAATTACTTTCCTTAATTACCATCTTATTTTAGGCATAATTGTGCTGCATAGTTCAGAACGATTCCTGGATGACGTCTAAAAATAAAACATGCCTTAACTGATCTGGCATCTGATTCTTTCTGAATTGAGCCTATCGTCTAGGACGATGATAAACGACTACCTTAACTAGAATGCCCTAATTAGGATTTTTATTTTTAATTGATAATCCAGGATGATGTTTGGATCGTCCAAGATGATGTGATAAAAAATAGAGAACTCTAAAATAATCAGCATTTTCTCCTCAAGTGTGTGTGTGTGTGTGTGCAAGGTTACTTTGCATCAGGACCCACATTGATATATTTGACTCAAGAAAAAGTAAAAGATTATAAATTGACTTAGTCCTAGTCTACCCAATCTTGAGATGGCTTGAGTTGCACTCAATCTGCTGGACCTGAAACATTAGTAGGCAAGGCAGTCATAGAAAAATAGGAATATTTGCTATAATCAAAATTTTATTCTCTGAAATCAAATTCACAACAATCTCTCCCTTTTTGATGAATGGAATAAATGGTATTATTATCATAGGTGATACTATCAATTTTATTATGCTTCTTCAATAATCCATTATGAAGAAGGGGAATAAATAGGTGCGTAAAATGGATTTCTCTTTTTTAGATTGCTTCAATAATGTGAATTTCCATTTTGTTTCTAGAGAAGGCAATAAATTGGGAAATGAATGTGCCAATTATGCCTTAATAAATGATTTTCATTGGGATAGTGATTTGTTTGGGAACCTTTCGTCAAGTATTCTTAACTTGATTAGGAAGAAATGTGATAGTATTTCTATCACATACGCTTGTATCTTTCTTTTTCTTTTCAAGTTTAATGGAATTGCAATTTATATATAAAAAAAATCTCCCCCTTTTTTATGATGGCAATCACACAATTAAATTTTAGATTTTCAATTGAAGCATCACAGTAAAAGAACAGTAACAGTGAAACATAAAGTTCAAATTGCACTAAAAAACTAACATAGTATATAAAACCAGTACAAGTATAACTACTCCTCCTTTTGACATCTTAAAAGGAGGGAAATAATCACAATAGAGGCTACAAAACATAAGCAAACTACATCAAATTAGAAAGACACAAAAATATAAAAAGAATGATAAACAACATTTTTTTAATCAAGGCTTGAATATGATAAATTCTTCATGTGATTGAATTAAAAATTTCTAAGAATCAATGAGTTAACATCATCGAAATTTGAAAAATGGTAGAATAATGGATCCTGTTAGCCATACCTCGGACTTCTCCAGGGCAAACTATCTTTTGAAACCAAAGATCTAAATCAGAAAAACATTTGGATAAGAAAAATATATCTTTTTAAAACTTGGTTTCAGAAAAATATTTAATAGAATAATATATCAATGTAATTAATCACGATCGTGAATTCTGAAATCAAGCCTTTGAAAAAATATCAAGTGATATATGAATTCTTCTAAGATTTAAAAAATTTGAAAGAGAAGAAGCTTGCTTTTGGTGTGCTCATTTTATGCCTCTTGTCAATTGATTGGCGCTCCTTACATATCTTTTGATCTTTGATACACTTTGTGTTTTTTTTTTCAATTCGGCGTCATTGTGTATCTTTTGATTTTGGCATCATTGTCCACTTTTTTTATTTAATTTTTGCAAGCTAGATCTATTTTTAAAAATTCTTAAATATTCTCAGTTGTGATTATATCTTCCAGATATTAGAGAAGAAAAAAAATCCCTCTCTAATATAAGGAAGAATGAATCACAAAACAGAATCAAAAGTCATGTGATAAATACAATGACAGGATTACAAAATCTGAAGGTAATATAAAGACTTTGAACATTATATATATAAGGTAGATTACTATAGAAAGATTAAAAAGATCTCAATCGCAAAGTCCAGTTGTTAATTTAAGATAGACTTTGTTTATAAAAGAAGATTACACCACTAAAAGAAGTTAGAGAAAATGAAACAATCAATGGTGTTTTTCCTTTTAACTAATTTAGAGATGTCAAATATTAACTACAAATTTTCAAATATAAAAATAAGGCATAAAATATCAATTCAGCATTGAATAAAAGAAAAGAAAGAGAAATTAAAGCATACGAAGGAAAATAAAATAATAACAAAAACATCAAGCCTTTATCCCACTACGTGGGGTCGGCTACAAGAATCCTTTTTCTCCATTATGTCATATTAAAGGTCAAATTCTCATTTAAATCTAATAAAGAAAAGGTCATTCCTAATATTTTCTAACTAAGTCTTTTTAGGTCTGCCTCTACCTTTCTTGACATAAGTCAGATCTAATACCTCTACTCTCCTAACCGGGTCATTGGAAGGCCCCTGTTTTATGTGACCAAACCATCTAAGGCTCTCTCTAATCTTATCTTCTATTGGAGCTACTTCAACCTTTTCACGTATATGCTCATTTGGTATCCTATCTCTACGGGTAAAGCCACTCATCCACCTGAGCATCCTCATCTCCGCCACACTTAACTTAGTATTATGCTTCTCTTTTAGTGACCAACATTCAGCACCATAAAGTATTGCAGGCCTCACTACCATCTTATAGAATTTCCCCTTAAGTTTTTTGGGGTACATTTCTATCACACAACATGCCCTATGCATTCCTCCACTTCAACCATCAAATTTGAATTCTGCTGATAATATCTCCATCAATTTCACCATCATTCTACACAATAGATCCAAGATATCTAAAACGTGTACCCTTATTAATGACTTGATCTACTTGGTCAAACCACCTTGTGTTTGAACACAAGTAATAGCTCCTGCATACATATCTTTAATGATTTGAATATAAGCATTATTAACTCCTTTCTTTTCAAGAACTCTCCATAGAACTTCTCTTGGAACTTTATCATATGCTTTTTCTAAATCAATCAAAATCATATGTAGATCCTCCTTATTTTCTCTATATTTTTCCATCAAACCTCTTAATAAATGTATGGCTTCCATAGTCGACCTACCCGGCATGAATCCAAATTGATTTTGAGAAACATTAGTATCATGTCGCAACCTATGCTCCATAACTCGCTCCCATAGTTTTAAAGTATGACACATTAACTTAATACCTCTATAATTCGCACAATCTTGTGCATCATCTTTATTCTTAAAAATAGGAATTAACATACTCATTCTCCACTCATCTGGCATCTTTTTAGTCTTCAAAATAGTATTAAAAAGTTTAGTAAGTCAAGAAATTCATTCATCTCCTAAGCATTTCCACATCTTTATTGGAATATCATTAAGCCCAACAGCTTTTCCATCCTTCATTTTCTTTAAAGCCTCTCTAACTTCAGTTTTACTAATACGCCAATGAAAACATACATCTTTATTTTCTTTTAGGGTGCTAAGGTCACTATAGTCAATCTTATTTTCACAATTTTCATTAAAAAGTTTAGTAAAATATCTCATCCACCTTTGTTGAATATCATCTTCTAAGAAAAGTATTTTTTGATCTTCATCCTTAAAACACTTCACTTGAACTAAATCCTTACTACTCCTATCTCTTTGTTTGGCTAACTTATACATATATCTTTCTCCCTCCTTAGTATCTAATATATTATATAAATCACTAAAAGCTAAGGTCTTTGCATCGCATATTGCTTTCTTAGATTCCTTACGTGCCTCTTTATATCTTTCCCAATTATCAGAATTTTTAAAATTAAACCAATTTTTCTAACAAATCTTGTTATTCTTAATATTTTCTTGTACATTTGAATTCAACCACCAATTATTTTTACTATTAGGAGCTTTTCCGTTTGATACTCCAAGCACATCTTTTACAATATTCTTAATATCACTAGCCACTTTTCCCCACATAACATTAACATCCTCATGCACAGATAAAATCTTACTCTCAAAAATATTTTTATTAATATTCTTTAAATCCCCATCTAATCCTAGAATATTATTTTACTTTAATTTTTTTATCTGCCCCTTTATCTTAAAGTCCAAAACTAATAATCAAGGTTGGGTACATAAATTTTCACTCGGAATAACATTATAATCTTTACAATCTAAATGATCTAATTCTCTTATAAGAAAAATAAAATAATAGAAATAAAAAGAAAAAAAACTACAAAAAAAATCAACAAGCAACAGAAAAAAATTAGAAATCAGTAAGAATTAAGTTCATGCATTTATGTAAATCACACCCAATCTGGTCCTTAAAGTACTAAAAGTGTCGAAGGCCAATGGTTTATTAAAGATGTCAGCTAGTTGATGCTCTGTTGACACATTGTGTAACTCAATGTCTCCTTTAGTCACATGATCTCTGATAAAGTGATGCCTTATGTCAATGTGCTTAGTCCTTAAATATTAGATAGGATTCTTAGAAATGCATATGGCACTAGTGTTGTCACAAAGGATCAAAATTATGCCCACGGGTAATCCTAAATCCAAAACTTACTACTTTAACCGAAGGACTTGGGCCACATAACTTCCTAAAGCAATGTACTCAGCTTCAGCAGTGGAAAGTACAATAGAGTTTTGCTTTCTACTGGACCAGGAGACTAAAGATTGTCCTATAAATTGGTAAGTCCTAAAAGTGCTCTTTAAAAATTTGTTAGGGATGTTAAGCCCTTATGAACTTGTCCCGAAGCTAACCAAGAGAGGGATGAATTGATAATTTAAAAACTTTTTCAAAACAAATCACGAATCTTAAATCAAAACATAATTCACCACAATAAAACCAGAGTGCAGAAATTTAAATGTGCTAGTAGTAAAAGAAAACATATACTGGATTTATAGTGGTTCGGTCAAACCTTGACCTACGTCCACTCCTTGGAGTCACACTCCGAGTATTGCACTAACTAAGTGTCTCTCCTTTAGCCCCCACAGCTAGGCAGAGAAGCCCTTACAAAACACTCCTTTTCACCAACCCCAGTGCGGTAGAGAATCAATTCCTTTTGCTTCCTCATGAAGCAGGCAGAGAACCTAGACCAATTGCTGAAGTAGACCTCCCTAGAACCCCCAAGGACAAGGGACGACGATCAGAGAAGATGACTTGGAACCTTGTTTGGAGAAACCCTTGAGATCCCTCTCACAAACTCCCCCTCACAAGTTCCTCCCTCTCTCCCTCTCAACATGGCTCTCTCAGGTTAAGACAGAAGCAAAAGATGCTTGGACTTGAGAAAACATGAGTTTGTGATAAAAGCAACATGACTTGATCGTCCTGGCCGATCTTTGTCCTGGCTGATTAGTTCAAAATATGCCCAAATCATCCAGAATATCACTCTGAATAGACATTGGTTTTCCAAGAGAAATCAAGGTTTTTAAATTGATCGGCCTGGCCGATCCTGCGATCATCCAGGCCGATATGATTGTATCAATCAATATTAATTGTTTTTCTTAATCTATAGATCAATTTAGGCATAATTGTACTACATCATCCAGGCTAATATCCTGGATAATAATTAAAAAATAAAGTTACCTAAATTGATCTGGCGACTGATTCTTTCTGATTTAAGCCTATCGTCTAGGATGATACAAAATCATCTAGGATGATATGCTTAACGACTGCTGCCTTAACTAGGATGCCCTAATTAGGGTTTTTATTTTTGACCTATCATCCAAGACAATTTTGGGATTGTTGACCTCATTTTTCGAGGTCAATTTCCCCGGACTCAATTCTAACACCTAGGTATTCATAGCCTAGTATAGACGTCACTTGTAGGACCTCCTTTAGGTGGATACCCACGGACGTAGCATTGACTCGAACCTATCGCTCAACTCGAATTAGAATAAAATTCAATCCAATTCATTCGATTACAAAATAGGAGAAATCAAAATCTGCGTGGTGATACATAATTTTTCCCACCAGGGATCATCCTGAATGATGTGAGCAAAATCAAAAGGCTCTAATTTAGATAAAAAAATCACTTAAGTGTGTGTGTGCAGGGTTACTTAACATCAGGAACCATAACGATAACAATTTATTCAAGAAAGGGGAAAAATACATTATAATCTAACTTAGACCTAATCTACCCAATCTTGAGCTGGTTTAAATTACAGACTTGATCCTGTAGACCTAAATTGTTAGTAGGCAAGACAATCGAAGTAAAATAAAAGTGTTTGCAATCATCAAAATTTTATTTTTGAAAATAGATACACAGCAATCTCTCCCTTTTTGATGATGTCAAACACACAAAAAAGAAATCTAAGCAGTTAAGGCAACAGTGTACTTGAAGTAGTGCAATTATAGAAAACATAACATATTCAAATTTTAGAATAGAATAGTACAAGTACAACACACCACTCTCCCTTTTGACATCTCAAAAAGGAGGAGGAAAGTAGAACATAAATAAAGTACAAAACTAAATAACAGAAAAATAGAAACAAACTACAATGAAAAAACATCATAAAAAGAATAACTAGTAAAATGACAGCCCCTGATCATCAAAAAAAGGAGGTGGTGGTGGTGGAGGTTGTTGCTAAATGTAGCTAGACAGTGTTGCAAACTGTGCTCCAAACCAGGCTATGTCCTGGTCGTGCTGCTGCTGCTGGTGTGCAACGTAGGCATCGAATCAGGCCATGTCCTGGTCGTGTTGCAACTGCTGATGTGTAACATAGGCATCAAAGCAAGCTAATTCCTCAGTGTGTTGCTGCTCTTGAGGAGCAATGTACTTGTCAAAATGAGCCTCCTACTAGTCAAAGCGCTCCACTAGCTGATCCAGTTGAGAGTTCTGATGGAGCAGAATAGGTGCAACAATAGGTGAGGGAGCCTCCTCCTCTTTGGCCCCCTGAAGTTCCTCATCCCCTAGGTGGAGACGAGTACTATGAAGGACATTGAAAGAATTATTGGAGTAGAAGGCAGGCAGGAAATTTGGAGGAGTAGGATATTGGAGATTGTGTTTAGATTTTAAGACATAAGAAATGATGTGTCTTAGAGCTAGATTTGGCTTTCTTCTATATCCTGGGTCACAAATTGTGGTTAGATGTTCAATATAATGGAAGAGCAAATTAGTAGCATTAAATTTGCGATGGGCTAGAATAAAAAAAGGTGGTGATCAAAAGAAGAGGAGTAATGTGGACGTGATCACCAGATTTAGGAATTATGGATGTTCGAAGGACATGTTGGATGGTCCTAGCATCTTTAAGTAAAATTCTAGTCTCGCCAACATGAAAGTGGACAGTAATGTTTCAAAGAAAGTGATTGGTCGGAGTCCAGTCATAATCAGGATTGGATCAGAGAGTGTGAAGCTTATCTCTTGTGGTGGAGTGCTGTAGAAATTCTATACAATCTTGATATGTGATCTCGATAGGGTGTCAATTCACATATGAGCTAAGAGAAGTGAAGGCAGAATTTATTCTAAGGCTAGCAAAAAATTCAAATAAGAGCTCAAAATTAAAGGGGATTACGAGTGTTAGAATAAATTAGAGAGAGGTGTGAGTGAAAAGGTCGAGTATCAGATAAAATAGATGGTTGGGATTGATTGATTGAGACACAGTGATGCTGGTTAATTTATAGCAAAGATAGGCAGCTTGATCATCCGCCTCCATGAAGCGAGGGTCCAAGGTGGCCCTCGAGGAACTTCCCGAAACTTGTCTAGAGCACTTCCCTCCTGCCATGATTACTAGAAAGCAAGAAAATATGAAGTAGGAAGCTAGAAGAAGAAGAAAGTGTAAGAAAAAATGGTTGGAGAGCTCTGAATTTAAAGAACCGGCTGGATTATTCAGGACGATCATAGGATCGTCCAGGACGATCTGGTGCAATAATTGCAGCTGGAAAATTGGTCAAAAAAGGCGGTCGTATCATCCAGGCTGATCAGATATCATTCGAGATGATAAGACACAGGCGATACTCCTGAGGTGACAATCTGAATGACCGTTGAAAAGGAAGATCGTCTAGGATGATATGTGGATCGTCCAGGATGATGAACAACAATGGATCATACAACCTAAATTTAAAATGTTTAAAGGCATTGCTACGTGTTTGTCCAGGATGAATTTGTGGATCTTCCGGGACGATTCTCCAATAATGGATCATACCGACTGAATTTAAGGCTTATTAAACATATGTTCACATGTATCGTCCAGGACGAACAGTGGATCGTACGAGATGATGACTAATAATTGAGCAAAGAGTGAAAGCATCATCCAGGATGAAAGAGGATCGTCCAGGATGATCAAAGATGATTGAAGTAGAAGACGATCAGATCATCCAGGATGATAATGTATCGTCTAGGACGATAAAGAGCAGAAATAGTCAGAACAACCAATAGATGGATTTTAAAGGTGAATTGAACCGATCGTCTAGGATGATATGAATATCATCCAGGATGATGTACAAAAAAGATTAAAACTGAGGATGGATGGGGATGATCATACAAGGCTTAAAAACAGTAAAATCAAGTGAAAATGATAAAAATAAGATATGAAAAAGTCATAAAAATGAATAAAAATAAGGTTTTTTATTAAAATCAAGGCATGAATATGATAGTCTCCATGTGATTGACTTTAAAAATTTTGTAAAGATCAATGACTTAAAATCGCCAAAATCTGAAAAAATTTTAAAAGGAGAAGAAGCTTGCTTTTGGTGGGCTCATTTTATGCCTCTTGTCAATTTAATTGGCGCTTTGCATGTCTTTTGATTTTTAATACACTGTGTATATTTTTTTAAATTTGGCGTCATTATGCATCTTTTATTTTTTGCATCATTGGTCACTTTTTTTTCATTTACTTTTATGTAAGCTAGACCCCTTTCAAAAATTCTTAAATATTCTTAGTTGTGATTATATCTTCCAGATATTAGAGAAGAGAAACTCACTCTCTAATATAAGGAAGATAGAATCACAATGCAGAATAAAAAATCATATGATAATTTCAATGACAGGATTATAAAAATCTGAAAAGTAAAATAAAGACTTTGAATATTATATTTATAAAATAGATTACTGTAACAAGATTGAAAAGAACTTAGTTTTAAAATCCATTTGTTAATTTGAAGTAGATTTTTGTTTATAAAAGAAGATTACACCACTAAAAAAGATTAGAGAAAGAGACACAATCAACGGTGTTTTCACGCTTTAACATATTTAAGAGATGTAAAACATTGACTTATAAAATTTCAAAAGTAAAAACAAGGCAGAAAATATCAAATTTAGCGATGTTTTTTTTTAAATTTAAAATCATACAACAAAAATATAAAGCAACAAAAATAAAAGAAGTAAAAATAGCAAGAAAAAGCTAAAACCATGAAAGTAAAAAAAATAAACAATAGAAAACAGATCATAAATCAGTAGGAATCAAGTTCATGCATTTATTTCAATCACACCCAATCTGGTCCTTAAGGTACTGAAAGTTTCAAAGGCCAGTGGTTTAGTAAAGATGTCAGCCAGTTGATTTTCAGTTGCAACATGGTGTAACTCAATGTCTCCCTTGGTCACATGGTCTCTAATAAAGTGATGCCTTATGTCAATATGCTTAGTCCTTGAATATTGGATAGGATTCTTAGAAATGTAGATGGCACTAGTGTTATCGCAAAGAATTGAGATTGTGCCTACAAATAATCCAAAATCCAATACCTACTATTTCAACCAAAGGACTTGGGCCACACAACTTCCTAAATCAATGTCCTCAGCTTCAACAATATATAGAATATGCAACAGAGTTTTGCTTTCTACTTGACCAGGAGACTAAAGACTGTCCTATGAATTAACAAGTTCTAGAAGTACTTTTTCTATCCACCTTACATCCTGCAAAATCAGAATCAGAAAATCCAATAATATCAAAAGAAGTGATGTGTCTAGGGTACCAGATTACTAAGTTTTAGGTCCCTAAAAGGTATCTAAGAATTCTCTTAATTACAATCAGGTGAGATTCCATAGGATCAGCTTGAAATCTAGCATAAAGACAAACACTAAACATAATATCAGGTCTACTAGCAATCAAGTAAAGTAAAGATCCAATCATCCTTCTGTACTTCTTTTGATCAATTGATTTTCCATTAGGGTCCTTGTCCAACTGAACACCTGAGATCATGGGAGTATTAATTGGCTTGGCTTTATCCATTTCATATTTCTTCAAGATGTCCTTTTTGTACTTTGATTAATTCAGAAAGGTTCCATCATCCAATTGTCTTATGCTAAATCCCAAAAAGTAGGATAACTCTCCCATCATACTCATCTCAAACTCCTTATTCATTATTTTAGAAAAATCATCACACATCCTTTTATCAGAAGATCAAAAAAGTATATCATGAACATAGATATGAACAATGAGTAAATCATCTCCTACTTTTCTCAGGAAAAGGGTAGTGTCTACGCTCCTCTTAACAAACTCCCTCTCTAGTAAAAATGTGCTAAGCCTCTCATAACAAGCTATGGGTGCCTGCTTTAATCCATATAATGCCTTTTTTAATTTAAAAACATGATTTGGAAATTAGGAACTCTCAAAACCTGGGGGTTGTTCTATAAATACATCCTCTTTTATTACCCCATTTAAATAGACACTCTTAACGTCCATTTGAAAAAGCTTAATCCCTTATAACATGCAAAGGCTAACAGCACTGTAATAGCTTCCAATCTAGCTACAGGGGCGAAGGTCTCCTCACTAACCCTTCTATTTAGTTATACCCCTTAGTTAGTAATCTTGCCTTATTCCTAACCACCACTCCATAATCATTCACCTTATTCTTAATGACCCATTTGGTTCCAACTACACTTTGTCCCTTTGGACTTTCTATAAGCTCCCAAATATCATTCCTAACAAATTGATTCAACTTCTCTTGCATGGCTAAGATCCAAAACTCATCAGAAAGGCTTAGATTGATGTTGGAGGGTTCAGTCATTGAGGCAGAGTGATTCACCTCCTTCCTAAATCCATGCCTAGTCCTAACTCCTTCAAAAGGGTCTCCTAAGATCAGTTCTTTAGGGTGACTCAAAGAGTATCTCCAATCTCTAGGCAAGGTGTGTATAGTTTCAACCCTTTCCCCTATACTTTCTACTCCTTGGGTAATCTCGCCTACTACTTCAATGTTTTGGGACACTACTCTCTCTTCCAAATTTTTTACTTCAATGGTATTCTCTCCAACTTCATCTTCCTCTTCAACTCTAGAATTCCTAGGATAAGATTCATCAAACACTACATGAGTAGTCTCCCTACTACCAAAATCCTCTTATTAAACAACCTAAAAGACTTCTCAATACTAGAATTTCTTAAGATCACTCCATCAGATTTTGGGTCAAAATTTCCTAAATTAGACTTCACATTATTATGAATGAAAACCTTATAACTAAAGACATAAAGGTGGGAAATATTGGGTGTTCTACCCTTAAGGATCCCATAGGGTGTCTTATTAAGTTTGGCTCTAACATTCACCTTATTCAACACATAACAAGCAGTGTTAACCGCTTCAGTCCAAAAGTATTTTAAAAGTGAATACTCAGCAAGCAAGGCTCTAGTAGCTTCCACTAAGGTTTGGTTCTTCCTTTTAGATACCCCGTTCTGTTGAGGGGTCCTAGGAGCTGAGAAGTTATGGCTAATCCCTTTATCCTCACAAAAGTCTCTAAATCTCTCATTTTAAAACTCTCCCCCTTGGTCACTATGGATGTTCAAGATCTCACAACCTAACTTTCTTTGAATCCAAGTAAAAAAGGATCTAAAATCATCAAAAGACTCATTCTTATGGGACAAAAATCTAATCCAAGTAAACCTCGAGTAGTCATCGACAATCACAAAACCATAGACTTTACCTCCTAAGCTGGCAGTGCTAATAGGTCCAAAAAAATTCATGTGAAGGACTTCTAAGGGTCTAGAGGTGCTAATGTCCTTAATGGAGTGAAATGTGGAGTGAACTTGCTTTCCTAATTGGCAGGCATCACAAAGGTTGTCTTATGAAAACTTAAGCTTGGGTACACCTCTAACTAGGTCTTTTTGGGTCACTTTCCTAAGAAGTTTGTAAGCAAAATGATATAGCACATTCAATATTATTTAAATCAAGCATATAAATGTTATTGATCCGCTTTCCCTTCCAAACAGTGTTATTAGTTAAGCTTATGATGCAAGAGTTAGCCATGAATTTAATGATGATGCCTTTATCTCATAGCTGATTGATGCTGAGTTAGTTGTGTTTCAGTCCATCTACAAACAAAATATTTTTAATTAAAAGGTTCTTTGAGTTTCCAATTATACATGCGCCCACCACTTTCCTGGTGGTGTTGTCTCCAAGGGTCACCTTGCCTTCAGCCCTAGCCTCCAGCGAAATGAATTGATTAGCATCTCCAATCATATGTCATGATCATCCACTATCTAGGTACCACATGATCTCACGAGGCCTTTTATGAAAGCAAGCCTACAAAATAATCAAATGTTAGATTTAGGAATCTGAACAAGTTTGGGTCCCTTCTTATGGAAAATAATATGTAATGCATGTGTGTTATGCTGTGAATCATGCAATTTGGGTTTTCACACCCATTGTATGCTATGCTGAACAGTGAAAGTGTGTGAAATGTGTCCTAGCATGCCACATGAAAAACATCTAACACCAGGAAAAAGATTTCTTAATCTATTCGAATAATAGTGCTTCCTTTTAAAGTTTTGAAATACATGCAATGATTTATTTTCACAAGCTTTGAGACTTACTAATTCTTTTTCTAACTCAGCATTGGATGACTTTAAGGAATCATATGCATCACATAATTTATTATGCTTTTTGTTTAATGCATCAAACTCATCAAGTAAAGATATGTGATTACTATCAATTTGGGAATGATCATTAAGAAGATTTTCATGCTCTTTTGTAATTTTAAAAATTTCAATTTTAAGCTAGTATGTGTTTTCATAAGTTTCCTATATGATGCATGACTTTTTTCAGAAACTTTAAATAATTGCTCATAGGTTAGTTCACATACCTCTTCTTGGTCACTTTGACCCAGATGATCGTCATCCATTAAGCACAAGTTTGTTGTCTCCTCTTCAGCTTCAGTCTCAGAGGAGTCTGATGCAGAGTCTACCTAAAATGCCTTTTAAAACCTCTTCTTGTTCTTATCCTTTTTTAAGTTTGATTTCTCTTCACTCTTCTCCTTGCTTGGGTGAGCCTTAAGCATATGATAATCAGCTTTATCATGTCCAGGTTTCCTGCATTCAAAATAAATTGTCTCATTAGAATTTTTAAAATTTTTGCTACTCTTACCTTTATTCCACTTTTGATGATTCTTGTGCTTCTTCCTTAGAAAGGTCTTAAATTTCCTCGTGATTAAGGCAACATCATCACTTTTAGACCTAGAAGAGTTAGTGTTCGAGTCATTCGCCTTAAGTGCCACCATTTTCTCCTTCTTCTTCTCACCTGCATCAAGATTTCATTGGTTCACCCCTTGCTCATAAGCAATCAGTGAACCAAGTAAGTTATCTATCAAATAGATATTTAAATCTTTAGATTCAAAAATTGCAGTAATTTTAACATCAAAAGAGGAAGGTAAACATCTTAAAATTTTGTTAACTTTTTTATAGTTAGTGAGTTCTCTTCCTAAGGCATGTAAGGATGTAACAATTTGAGTAAACCTTGTATACATTTCAGAAATTGATTCAGATGGTTTCATATGAAGAAGTTCATAATCATGCAACAAAATATTCAATCGAGATTGCTTGTCATCTTTAGTTCCTTTATAAGTAATACATAATTTTTCCCAAATCTCTTTACCAATTATGCAAGTTGAAACACACATGTAGACTTCAGATTTTAAAGCACAGAAAAAGTAGTTTAAACATTATGCATTAACTTGTGCTAAATCCCTATCATCAAGAGTCCATTCAGAAAAAAAGAAAGTAGAACATTAACACCATTAAGTTTACTAGTCGGAGGTGTATAACCATCCTTAACGAGCATCTACAAGCGATAGTCAATTGATTGCAAAATGTAGACATATGAGTTTTCCAAAAATCAAACATAATATTATCAAACAAAGGTGGTCTAGTAATGGAATACCCTTCCGTAGCATTACAATTACCAAAATTAGCCATGGATCGAAATTCAAAAGCTTTCAAAAACATATTTTTAAGAATCGTGCTCTGATACCACTTGAAAGTTCGTTAGGGATAATAAGCCCTTATGAACTTATCCCAAGGCTAACCAAGAGGGGGGGGGGGGTGAATAGGTATTTTAAAAACTTTTTCAAAACAAATCAAGAATCATAAATCAAAACACAATTCACCACAATAAAACCAGAGTGCAGAAATTTAAATGTGGAAGTATTAAAAGAAAAAACACACTGGATTTATAGTGGTTTGGTCAAATTTTGACCTACGTCCATTCCTCGGAGCCACCCTTTGAGTATTGCACTAATTAAATGTCTCTCCTTTAGCCCCCACAGCTAGGCGGAAAATCCCTTACAAAACACTTCTTTTCACCAACCCTGGTATGGCAGAGACCCGACTCCTTTTTCTTCCCCTTAAAGCAGGCAGAGAACCTAGACCAATTGCTGAAGTAGACCTCCCTAGAACCCCCAAGGATAAGAGATGACAATCGGAGAAGATGACTTGAAACCTTGCTTGGAGCAACCCTTATGATCCCTCACAAACTCCCCCTCACAAGTTCCTCCCTCTCTCTTCTTCTCTTATTGGCTCTCTCAGGTCAAGACAACAGTAAAGATGCTTGGACTAGAGAAAACACGAGTCCTTTAAATAGATTTTCAACAATAAACTTTATCATCCAGGATGAATTCCTATCATCCTATACGATTAGTATAAATTAAGCTCAATCAGCCTGGATGACTTAGGACGATTAGAGGATTTTTGTTCATATCATCCAGGATGATATTATATTATCCTGTATAATTTGTTCAAATCAAGGAATATCATCCAGACCATCACTCCGAATGAGAGTCTGGATGAAATAAAAATGACTTGATCATCCAAGCCGATTTCTTGATTATCCTGTCCGATTAGTTCAAAATTTGCCCAAGTCATCCAGAACATCACTCTGAACAGATGTTGGTCGTCCAGGAGAAATCAAGGTTTTTGAACTGATCGGCTTGGCCGATCTTGTGATCTTCCAGGCTGATATGATCGTATCAATCAACCTTAAATACTTTCTTTAATCTACAGATCAATCTAGGCATAATTGTACATCATCGTCCAGGATAATGTTGTGGATGATAATTAAAAAATAAAGTTACCATAATTGATCTGGCAGCTGATTATTTCTGATTTGAGCCTATCATCTAGGATTATACAAAATTATCCAGGACGATATGATTAATGACAGCTACCTTAACCAGGATGCCCTAATTAGGGTTAATATTTTTGACCTATCATCCAGGACAATTTTGGGATCATCCTAGACGATGTGAATTGGAAGACTCTAATTTAGATAGAAAAAATCACTCAAGTGTGTGTGTGTACACGGTCACTTAGCATCATGCATCGTAACAATTATAATTAACTCAAGAAAGGGGAAAAAATACATTACAAACTGACTCATACCTAATCTACCTAATCTTTAGCTGGTTCAAATTGTAGTCTTTATCTTATGGATCTAAAATGTTAGTAGGCAAGGCACTCGAAGTAAAATAGAAGTGTTTGCAATCATCAAAATTCTATTTCTAAAAATAGTTATGCAACACTCTTTCTATCCATCTTATATCCTGCAAAAATAGAATTAGAATATCTAATAATCTCAAAAGAAGTGTTGTGCTTAGGACACCATATTTTTATGTTTTAGGTCCCTAAGAGATATCTAAGAATTCTCTTAACTGCATTCAGATGAGATTCTTTAGGATCAGCTTGAAATCTAATATAGAGACAAACACTAAACATTATATCAGGTCGGCTAGAAATCAGGTAAAGTAAAGATTCAATCATCCCTCTGTACTTCTTCTTATCAACTAATTTTCCATTTGGGTCCTTTTCCAACTGAACACTGGAGGTCATGGATGTATTAATTAGCTTGGCTTTATCCATTTCATATTTCTTCAAACGTCCTTTATATACTTTGATTGATTTAGAAAGGTTCCATCATCCAATTATCTTATGCTAAACCCTAAAAAGTAGGACAACTCTCCCGTCATACTCATCTCAAATTTCTTAATCATTATTTTAGAGAACTTATCACATAGCCTTTTATTAGAAGATCCAAAAGTATATCATCAACATAGATCTAAACAATGAGTAATTCATTTTATATCTTTCTCAAAAAAAGGGTGGTGTCTCTCTCCCCTTAACAAACTCCCTCTCTAGTAAGAATGTACTAAGCCTCTCATACCAAGCTCTGGGTGCCTGTTTTAATCCTTATAAGGCCTTTTTTTATTTAAAAACATGATTTAGAAATTGGGAACTCTCAAAACCTAGGGGTTGTTCTACAAACACATGTTCTTTTATTACTCTATTTAAAAAGGCACTCTTAATACCCATTTGAAAAAGCTTAAATCCCTTATAACAGGCAAAGGCTAGTAACACTATAATGGCTTCTAATCTTGCTACAGGGTCAAAGGTCTCCTCAAAATCAATCTCTTCTATTTGGTTATATCCCTTAGCCACCAATCTTGCCTTATTCCTAACAACCATGCTAGAATCATTCACCTTATTCTTAAAGACCAATTTGGTTCCAATTACACTTTGTCCCTTTGGACTTTTTATAAGCTCCCAAATATCATTCCTAATAAATTAGTTTAACTCCTCTAACATGTCCAAGAATTAAAACTCATCAGACAGGGCTTGATTGATGTTGGTCGGTTCAGTCATTGAGATAAAGGCAGAGTGGTTCACTTCCTTCCTAAGTCCATGCATAGTCATAACATCTTCAGAAGGATATGTTAAGATCAGTTCTTTAGGGTGGCTCAAAGAGTATCTCAAATCTCTAGGAAACGTGTGTGTAGGATCAACCCTTTCCTCTAGATCTATATTTTCTACTCCTTTGGTAATCTCACCTACTCCTTCAATTTTTTGGGGCTCTACCATCTTCTCCAAAATTTTCAACTCCTTGGGTAATCTCTCCAACTTCATTTTCATCCCCAACTCTAGACTTTCTAGGATCACATTCATCAAACACTACATGAGTAGTCTCCTCCACCACCAATGTCCTCTTATTAAACACCCTAAAGGATTTCCCTACACTTGAATATCCTAAAAACACTCCATCAGATTTTGGGTCAAATTTTCCTGAGTGTGACTTCCTATTATTAAGAATGAATACCTTACAGACAAAGACATAGAGGTGGGAAATATTGGATGTCCTACCCTTAAGGATCTTATAGTGTGTCTTATAAAGTTTGGCTCTAATATTTATCCTATTCAACACATAGCAAGCTGTATTTATCGCTTCAGCCCAAAAGTATTTTGGAAGTAAATACTCAGCAAGGATGGCTCTAGCGGATTCAACTAAGGTTCAGTTCTTCCTTTCAGCTACCCCATTCTACTATTTTAGGAGCTGAGAAGTTGTGACTAATCCCCTTATCCTAACAAAAGTCTCCAAATTTCTCATTTTTAAACTCTCCACCAAGGTCACTATGGATGGTCAAGATTTCACAACCTAGCTTTTTCTAAATCCAAGTGAAGAAGGATCTAAACTTATCAAAAGACTCATTCTTATGTGACAAAAATTTAATCCAAGTAAACCTCAAGTAGTCGTCAATAATCACAAAACCATAGACTTTCCCCCTTAAGCTGGCAGTACTAATAGGTCCAAACAAATCCATGTGAAGGACTTTTAAAGGTCTAGAGGTGCTAATGTCTTTAATGGAGTGGAAAGAGGATTGGACTTGCTTCCCTATTTGGCAGGCATCACAGAGGTGGTCTTTGGTGAACTTAAGCTTGGGGGAATCTCTAACTAGGTCTTTCTAGGTCACTCTCCTAAGGGTTTTCGTACTGGCTTGACATAGCCTCATGTGCCACAACCATGAATAGTCAGCAGTAGTTTTTAAGCAAAATGAAGCAGCACATTCAATATTGTTTAAGTCAGTATGTAAATGTTATTGATCTGCTTTTCCTGCAAAATAGTGTTATTATTTAAGCTGATAATATAAGTATTGACCAAAAATTTTATGATGAAGTCCTTATCGCAAAGCTAGCTGATGCTGAGCAAGTTGTGTTTTAGTCCATCTACAAGCAATACATTTTTAATCAAAAGGTTCTTAGAGTTTTTTATTATATATGCGCCCACCACTTTCCTGGTGGTGTTGTCTCCAAGAGTAACATTGCCTCCAGCATAATGAATTGGCTAGCATCTCCATTCATGTATTATGAGCATTAATTATCTCGGTACTACATGCTCTAATGAGGCCTTTTATGAAAACACACCTATAAAATCATCAAAAATCAGATTTAGGAACCTAAATAAGTTTGGATCCCTTCTTATGGAAAGAAGAATACAATGCATATGTCTTATGCTGTGAATCATGTAATGGGTTTCCACACCCAATGTGTATTATGGTGAACAGTACAAGTGTGTGCAATGTGTCCTAATATGCCACATAAAAAACATATAACACTAGAAAAAGGATTTACTAATCTACTCGGGTGGCGATGCTTCCTTTTAAAGTTATATGATGCATGCAATGTTGATTTATTTTCAAAAGCTTTGAGATTTTCTAATTTCCTAAACTCTTTTTCTAACTTAGCATGAGATGATTTCAAGAAATCATATGCATCAGATAATTCAATATGATTTTTGTTTAATGCATCAAACTCATCAAGTAATGACATGTGATTGCTATCAATTATAGAATGATCTTTAAGAAGAATTTCATGTTCTTTTTGTAAATTTAAGAACTCCAATTTTTAACTAGCATGTGATTTCTTAAGTTTCTTATATGATGCATGAATTTATTCAGAAACTTCAAGTAGTTGTTTGTAGTTTAGTTCACATATCTCTTCTTGGTCAGATTGACCAAGATGATCATTTACCATCAAGTACAAGTTTGTAGTCTCCTCTTCAACTTCAGTGTCAGAGGAGTCAGATGTAGAATCTGCCTAGAATGCCTTTTGGAACCGCTTCTTTTCCTTATCCTTCTTGAACTTTGATTTTTTCTCACCCTTCTCCTTGCTAGGATGAGGCTTGAGTGTAGAACAATCAGCTTTAACATGTCCAGCTTCCTGCATTCAAAATAGATAGTATTATTAAAATTCTTAAAATTTTTGTTACCCTTACCTTTATTCTACTTCTGATGGTTCTTATGCTTCTTCCTTAGAAAGATTTTGAATTGCCTTGTGATTAAGGCAACATCATCGCTTTTAGACCTGGAAGAGTCATTGTCCATGTTGTTGGCCTTTAGTGCCATAATTTTCTACTTCTTTTTCTCACATGCATCAAAATTTCCTTTATTCACCGTTTGCTCATAAACAATGAGTGATCCAAGTAAGTTATCAATTAAATAAGTATTCAAATCTTTAGATTCAATAATTGCAGTAATCTTTATATCTAAAAAGGGAGGCAAGCATCTTAAAATTTTATTCACTTTTTCATAGTTAGTGAGTTCTCTTCCTAAGGCATGTAAAGAGGTAATACTTTGAGTAAACCTTGTATACATTTCAAAAATTAATTCAAAAAGTTTCATACAAAAAAGTTCATAATCATGCAATAAAATATTCAATTGAGATTGCTTAACTTCATTTGTTCCTTCATAAGTGATACATAATTTATCCCAAATTTCTTTACCAGAAGTACAAGTTAAAACACATATGTAATCTTTAAATTTTAAAGCACAGAAAAAATAGTTCAAATATTTTGCATTAAGTTATGCTAAATCTTTATCATCAAGAGTCCATTCAATGAAACGAAGTGGAGTAGTAATGCCATTACCATTCGGAGGTGTATAACCTTCTTTAAAATGCATCCACATGTGATAGTTAATCGATTGTAAAAATATATACATGCGAGTTTTCCAAAATTCAAAATGAATATTGTCAAACAAAGGTGGTCAGGCAATAGAATATCCTTCCGTAATATTACAATTAATGGAGTTAGCCATGTATCAAAATTTAAAAGTTTTCAAAAACTCTATTTTATGAATCCCGCTCTGATACCACTTGAAAGTTTGTTAGGGATGTTAAGCCCTTATGAACTAGCCCAAGGCTAACCAAGGGGGTGAATTGATATTTTAAAAAATCTTTCAATAAAAAATACAAGCTCAAATAAAATCAAAATTCACCACAAAGAAATTTAAAGTGCAAAAATTAAATGCGGAAAAAATAATAGTAAAGAACACGGAGATTTATAGTGGTACGGTCAACTCGAGCTATGTCCACTCCCCGAAGGCACCCTTCGAGTATTGCACTAAACTCAGTGACTCACCTTTTACTCCCACAGCAAGGTGGAGAAGTCTTTACAAACCTCCCTTCCACCGACACCGGTGAGGCAGAGAACCCTACTCCTTTTGCTTCCACCTGAAGCAGGCAAAGAACCTTGATCAATTACTGAAGTGTACCTCTCTCTAACCTCCAAGGATAAGGGATGATGATCAAATAAGATGACTTGGATCTTTACTTGGATCAACCTTTATGAAACTCCTCACAAACTCCCCCTCATAAGATCCTCTCTCTCACCCTTTCTCTCCCTCTCCTGTAGGCTCTCTTAGGTCAAGATAGCAGCAAAAGATTACCTCTTAGGTAGAACAAGAGGTCTTATAAAGAAGAGATTCAAAATAGCTCTTAATTTTAATAAACTGACATTATCATCCAGGATGATATTAATATCATCCTATACAATCAGTGTAAATTCAGCTCAATCAGCCAAGACGATTTGGGATGATCAGAAGGAATTTTATTCATATTGTCCAAGATGATAGTATATCATCCTATATGATTAGTTCAATCCAATGAATATCATCCAGCACATTACCCTGGATGGATGTCTGGATGATGAAAAAATTGCTATATAGTTCAAGACGATTCCATGATTGTCTAGGACGATTAGTTTAAAATAATGAATATTGTCCAGAATATTACCTTGAATGGATGTCTGGAGGATGGAAAAATGAATTGATCATCCAGGATGATTCCCAATCGTCCTAGATAATTAGTTCAATTCAATACATATCATCCAGAACATTGCCTTGAATGGAGCCAAGCCGATGTTTAATCGTCCATGAAGAATTAAGGTTTTTTTTTATAACGGATCGTCCAGGATGATCCTTCGATCATACAGGACGATAGGATTGATCAATTAAATCTTAATTACTTTCCTTAATTACCAAATTATTTTAAACAAAATTATGCTGCATCATCCAGGATGATGACATCGTCCTGGAAGATGTCCAAAAATAAAACATGCCTTAAGTGATCTGATGGCTGATTTTTTCTGATTTGATCCTATCGTCCACGATGATGATAACATCTTTTGGGATGATGTGCTTAATGATGGATGCCTTAATCAAGATTCCCTAATTAGGGTTTCTATTTTTAACAAATCATTCAGGATGATGTTTGGATCGTCTAGGATGATGTGATCAAAAATAGAGAAGTCTAAAACAATCAGCATTCTTTCCTCAAGTGTGTGTGTATGCAAGGTTACTTTACATCAGGACCCATATTGATACATTTAACTCAAGAAAAGGTAAAAGATTATAAACTGACTCAATCCTAATCTACTCAATCTTGAGCTAGCTTAAGTTACACACAATCTTGTGGACCTGAAATGTTAGTAGGCAAGATAGTCGTAGAGAAATAAGAATGATTGTTATCATCAAAATTCTATTCCCTAAAATCAGATTTGCAACACTCACCACACCTTTTACTATTTATTTCATTGTTTTGATATGGTCAGGTGAACATTGAGTTATATACATCCACTATTTGGATATGGTCAGGTGGATGTTGGACTCTTTTTCTGATTGTCTTGCTGTTTTGATATGGTCAGGTAGACATCAACTTTTGTGCTTTCTTTACTTGCTATTTCTATATGGTTAGGCAAGTATTGAGTCACCCCATCCACTATCATGATAGGGTCAGGAGGATGCAGGATCCTATTACCTTATATTCTGCTATTTTGATATGGTCAGGTAGATAATTGGTTTACCTTTTTACCTAGGCTCCCGTTCACTATTTTGATATGGTTAGGTGAATACGAGACCCTTCCATCTTCTATCCTACTATTTCGATATGTAAGGGGGATTCTCTCCCTGGTCAAAGAGAGAATCCCCCTTACTTTTTCACCTTTGGTGATCTTTTGTATGTGTCTTTCTCACTACTTTGCCTGTCACACCTGGTCAATAACAACACAAGTAGTTCACTAGTTGTTTGCCACTCCTATTGGGGGTCTGTTTCTTGACCTTATTTTCTCCCAAATCCCTGGTCAAAGAGTTTAACTTGGTTAAATTGACCAAGTCAGGCCCCAAAACCATCTCCCTTATGTTCGATGGGTCAAACCAGGTTTATTGAGCCCAAACCCAGGCCTTGGGTAAACCTTGTTGAAACAGGTCAACCCAAGTTGACCCATATTGACCCAAGTGTTCCCCATTTGATTTCAAATCAAATTCAAACTTCTTTTGCTCAATCTTACACCTACATCGGGTTCCATGGGTCAGACCAAGTCTCTTGAGCTTAGACCCATGCCCTGGGTCAATCTGATTGACCCAATTAGCCTAATTGAGCCAAATTCAAATTCAAATCACTTCTAACCTATCCTTTACTCAATCTACTCACTCATTGGGTTTACTTGACTGGGTTGACCAAGTCAACCATTGACGTGGTCAACCCGAGCTTTAATTAAGTTAAATTGACCTATTTAAGTCAATTAGAGCCCATTAATACCATTTAAAACCTTCTTATTTCTCCCTTCATTCAAATCATGATCAAATAGATTGATTTCCCTCCTAATTCTCTAGTGATTCGATCCCAACTGTCCATCCCAAACTTAGGCCTTTAAATAGAGATTTTAGGGCAACTTAGGGAGGACTTTTGCTCTTTCTCTCTTTCCAAGCCCATTAAGCCTGAGATCTCATTTGTGAGAGCTCTTCTAACCCCTCCCCACCTTCCCCAAGTGAAACTCACTGTCAAGACCTCACCGATGGCGAGATCTCCGGCGAACCAAAGCTCCAAACCTTCCATGGTGTCTTCTGCTCTATCTAGATGCTAGGAGCTTGAGGGGTCTTCTACAACTTTACATGTCGACAGTCAATAAGTTCAGAGCACCCTTAAATGAATTAATCCATCCATAAACTAAGGTAAAAACTCAAACCCTAGCCTAGGACACTAAGGGTTAATTAACTTTGTAATAAGGGATTTTCAAGCAAGGAAAACACCCCCCTATTATTTCTGTTCCTCCAAGAAATCCAGGTTTAAAATTTCAAGAAGATTGATTCATCTGATCGCCTAAATGAGCCAAAAAATGTTCTCTAGGGCATTTTCACGGTTTAGTTTAGGTGTATGAAATTTGAGCCGTTGATCTCTTGATCAACAACTAAGATTTCATCATGTGAAACCCGTGTATAGCCATGTAAAGACATTTGTTGGATCACATCACCGTCTGAGGCTATCTGGATCATCAATCTAGAGCAGTGAGTGATCTAATGGCGCATAGCGAGTGCTGATGTGGATAAGTGAATCCATGTCCGTCACTGCCAATAATTGCCATTAATGGCTAGTGATTATCCAAGCATAATCATTGGCCATTGATTTCTCTCTGCAGCAATCTTTTTCAAGACTTGAGCTATTGAATCCCACTGTGCCTCATAGGTACCCCACAGTTGGATGGGTTTAATTGGTTTTAAATTATTTTAAAAATGCTTTTTATTATAATTTTCTTTAATAAATCACAATAAATTAAATATTAAGAAAAAAATACATGTAATATACTGAATTGATAATATTTTAATTATCATTAATTTTAAATTAAGTTCATTTTAAAATATTTAATATATTTTAAATTATATTTTTAAATACTAAAAAATTCATATTTGAATTAATAATTACTTAAGTATTAATATGAATATTTTCAAAACTTGAAATATTATTTTTAAAATATATTATATAATTTTAGAGAAATATTTCATATATTTTAACTTAAATTTTAATTTAATATTTGAATATTTTGTGTAATTATTATCCATATTAATATATTATTAATATTTAAGTGATATTTATTAATAATAACTTTTTTTAAAATAATATGAAATAAGTATATATATATAGGATCAACCTAGTTTTTTAAATTCAAATTAAGTGTAATTTAAGGAATACTTTATATTTTTGGTAATTTCTAATTAATTAAATATTTAAATCATTAATTAATAATTAATTAAATTAAAATTTGAAAATCTTCTTAAATTCCATAAAATTATTTTAAATTATTCCTTAAATTTTAGAAAATTATCATATTTAATTTAGTTTAATTTAACAAATATTTTTAATTATTAATTATTTTGAGTTATTTTAAAATACTCTATATTTGCTTGAAACTTCAATTATTTGTAATAAATTCATTTTAAATTCTAAAATTATTTGTATGAAATGATGATTTTATATCTTCTTAAATTAAAATATATATATATATATATGATGATAAAAGAGAGGGATGCTCTCAGTAGAGTAGAACAGTTTGCTATTATCCTAAGTGGAACCTGATTTTGCTCTCTAAGAGCTCAAGTTCCCCAAGACTTCTCTCCCTTTCCCTCTTCTTTGAAGTGTCTTGATGATTGCTTTAGAGATGACCCTGCACTTGTGTTGTTATGGTTGTCATTGTCCTCATTGGTGATGTAGTATATTTGATCCTAGATGTTAACATCACTTCCTCATAGGCTTGTATTTTCTAAGGAAAGATCAGCTCCCTTTCTGCTCTCTTATGGAAACTTACTCTCCAATTCATTCCCTAGTCTTAGCTACCAGAGTACTTACTTTTGGCAATATGTGTGGCCATGACGATTTGTCCTCTACCATGCACTGTTCATTATGAAGATTATAGGACTATCATTAAAGGTTATACATTAATATGATATAAGGATATTTATGCTTATGTCTAGGTACTCTAATCACTTTGGTGTTATCACATAGAACCTCCATTTTGTCCCCCCCTTGTAAGGGTTTGTTCCTCCAAGTTTCACTTATAACCCCCATGTGTGGTCTGTGTTATCAAAACTAATATGAATTACTTTATTAGATTTTCTTATTCCTCTAGTGTAAACCATATGATTCATGTATATTCAAGCTTTATGGTTTTCCTAGCTCAGTATAGGCTTATGGAAGTTATATACCTTTGAATTCATCGTAAGTTTTAGTTATCCAATTTTTCTTGTCACTCTCAAGTGTGGTTTGAGATATCAAAACCACTAGTTCAAACCCCTTGTGAAATGTGATATTGGGTCCATAACTAACTTATGTTAATCAGATGTGGTGATGTTGACCCATTATCCCTATGTGATTTTCTTTTTTCTATTAATTTTATTCTGATAGTTGTGCTCCCCAATTCATTCTATGAGTTGAATGTGGACTTGGGATATCAAAACCATTAACGTAGATCACTTAGGGAATATGATACTGGGTCCATACCAACCTATTTTAGTTAGAAAATGTAATGGTGATCCACTATCTTAATATGGATTCCATTCAAACATCAATTTTGTTGTAATTGTGCTCCCCAGTTCATTCATATGAGTTGAATGTGGCCTGGGTTATCAAAGCCAATGTATCACTTCTTTACAGATCCTGTATAATCTCTCTCTCCCCAATTTTATTCATATGATAAATATAGTATGGGTTATCAAAGATAATCATATCTCTCTCTCTCTCTCTCTCTCTCTCTCTCTCTCTCTGTATTACAGTCTTTAAAGGATATTTTATACTAGAAGTAACTCATGGATATGGTAAACATTCTCTCTACCATTTATTATCTTTGACAGTATGGAATGTGTGTGTGTGTGTGTGTGTATATATATATATATATATATATAGTGATCCAAGAGAGTGAAGCTCTTAGTTGAGTAGAATCGATTACTCTTATCCCAGGTGGAATCCAATTTTACTCTCCAAGAGCTCAGGTTCCCCTAGACTTCTCTCCCTTTCCCTCTCCTTTGAAGTGTCTAGGTGATTGCTTCAGAGATGACCCTGCACTTATGTTATTATGATTCATTATGGTTGTCGTTGTCCTTATTGGTGATGTGGTATATTTTATCCTAGATGTTAACATCACTTCCTCATAGGCTTGGATTTTCTAAAGAAAGTTTATCTCCCTTTATGCTCTCTTTTGGAAACTTACTCTCCAACTCATACCCTATTCTTAGCTACCATAGTAGTTTTATGGATGTGTTGGTGTTCTTTCACCTATTACAGGGTTCCACCGGTTGGTGTGGGAGTTACAGCTATGATTTTTTATGGTTATTGATCCTATTCAAAGTTTTTATCCTTGGTGGCAAGTGTGTCCCCTCGCTAGTTCAATTTTTCTCCTCGATTATGATGTGGTACATCATGTCTCATATGTTAGCATCATCTCTTTGAGAGCTTTGATTTTCTAGCAGAAGTTCAGCTCCATGAATTCTTTATTAACATACTTCCCCATCGAGGCCTAACTCTTGGCTTCCAGAGAGGTTCCTTGGATATGTTAATATTTCTCTCACTTCTAACAGGGTCCCATCAACTAGTATGGATGTACCATTATAATTCCTTAATGATTGTTTCTCCTAGATATAGCTTTGTTCTTCGTAGCAAGTATGTCCCCTCACTACTTAATTTGTTACCCACTCAGAATGAGATTGCCCCTCTCACACTATGCTAGTGGCGTATCTCTTTCTGTTGTCCATCAAGGTATCAATCTGATGCTCAAGCTTCATATGATTTTAGTGTTGCCTATGAAATTCTGCTGACATTTGGGTACTTGTGTCCACGATGAGTTTTTCTCTATCACATGGTAATTAAAATGCTAGCTTTTAGATAGTTGTTCCCTTAGTATTCTCTCATTTACTTTCCTTTTCCCTTACACCCCTATGTAGGTGTGCGTTAGGTTGTTATCGAGGTGACTTTTTTTTTTTTTCTATGTTATTTTGATAGGGTTAGATAGACATTAGACCTTGAACTCCTTACTCACTATTTTTATATGGTCAGTTGAGTATTAAGATGTTCTCATTTATTATTTCGATATGGTCAGGCAAGTGTTGAACCTTTCTTGGTTGGGTGCCCGATAGAGTCCCATGGAGGCATACTTCACCACGTCTTTATTCCCCCTATTTTATACCTTGGATTAGGGGATCGTTGAGCTTTCTTTCACTCATTGTTTCACTATTTTGATATGATCAAGTGAACATCGAGTGATCGACATTCACTATTTAGATATGGTCAGGTGAATGTCAGACCCTTTTCCTGATTACCTTGTTGTTTTGATATGGTCATGCATATATAAGATTTTTTGACTTCTTTATTCACTATTTTAATTTGGTTAGGTGAGTATCGAGTCACCTTCATTCACTATTTCGATATGGTCAGGCGAATGTGGGATCCTTCCACCTTCTATTATGTTGTTTCAATAAGATTAAGCAGGTAGTTGGTTTACTTTTCTCTTTTCCTCTTTATTTCATTGTTTAAATATGTTCAAGTGAATATAAAGTTGTCTGCATTCACTGTTTCGATATGGTCAGGTGAATATGAGACCCTTCGTCTTTATTTCCTTCTCTATTCTATTGTTATGAAAGGGTAAGGCATATAGATGATCTCCCTACCTTCTTTCTTTGTTGATCCTCTCTGTGTTTCTTATTCTACTTCTCTTATCACATTCGGTCAATGCCAACATGCTCGGTTCACTTATTATTCATCGCCCCTATTTGGGGTACGTCTATTGATTTTGCTTTTCACTAAATTAGAGTCAAGGGGGTTGACTTGGTCAAATTGACCAAGTGAGACCCTAATACAACTTCCATTAGATTCAGTGATCAAACAAAATTGACCAAGCCTAGACCCAGGTCCTGGGTCAACCTTGTTGACCAAATCAACCTAGGTTGACCAAACTAGCCTAAATCACCTTTATTTGAATTTAAATCAATTTCAAATCCCCTTGAGCTCAATCCCTAATCAATTTGGACTTGATTGACCATATTGACATAGTCAACACTTGACTTGGTCAACCCAGCCTTGATTTTTTTTTCAAATTTAACCTATTTAGGTCAAGTCCATGACCCATATGGCATTTAAACACCCCTAAGCCTCCGCTGGACCCAAAACACAGCTAAGGGAGCTTGGATCTCCATTAAATAACCCTATGAACCATCTTGTCCATCAACCCTAGGGTTAGGGAGCTATAAATAGAGGTCAAAGGCTTCATTAGAAAGGATCTTGATTATTTTTGCCCTAGACCTACTCAAGCCCAATTCCTGGTTCCATTGAGCTCCCCTTGTCTCCCTTCATCTCTCCCAAGTCAAATTCGACCAGTCAAACCCTATCGGCGGTGAGGTTTTATTGAACCGAGCCCAATTTCCATCTAAGTGGATTTGCCATTAATCTAGAGCATTTCAGACAACAATTTCTTCTATAAATAGAAGCGTAGATAGTCCACAAGTGTAACAAGCCCCAAATCTTCTGAATCCAATATTTGGATTATGTATAATCTCAAACCCTAGCTTAAGGAACATAAGTTAAATAATATTCTAAAAATTGTGTTTTAGACCGCAATAATAGTCCCCCATGAATGCTCTTCACTTGTACTATCTATGTTTAAAATTTCATTCAATTTGATCAAGATGATCGATCAAATGAGACAAAAAATAAGTTTTAGGGTTCGACTTACGTAGCCTTTGAGTTACATAAGATCTGAACCATTGATCTTGAACCATTGATAATAAGATCAACGGTTCAGATCTAGCCGTTCTTAGGCTCTGGTTAACCATGCATTCAATTCGGTGATCATTTGTTCTATTGGCCCAATCTAATATATTGATTCGAAACTGTAAATGATCCAACAGGCAGGAGCCCGCGTCATACGTGGTTAAAAGATGGGCGTTGATTCCCGCACTATCAAAATCATTGGTAAATATTGCTTGACGATGCAATAAATTCCAAATTCCAATGATTGCCTACGATATGATCCACCTAATCAGGGCCCGACACATAGGTTTCTCGCCACTAAATTTTTTTATTTAGTATTAATTAATTTTAAAAGTATTTCTAATTAACAATCAAAATCATTGGTATATATTGCTTGACGATGCAATAAATTCCAAATTCCAATGATTGCCTACGATATGATCCACCTAATCAGGGCCCGACACATAGGTTTCTCGCCACTAAATTTTTTTATTTAGTATTAATTAATTTTAAAAGTATTTCTAATTAACAAAAAATTAAATAATTATAAAAAAATTT